>NW_026057584.1:103178125-103279143 GCF_023721935.1 Panthera uncia | reverse complement strand
GGAAGGAAGGAAGGAAGGAAGGAAGGAAGGAAGGAAGAGAGGGAGGGAGGGAGGAAGGAGGGAGAAAAGGAGGGAGGAAGAGAGGGAGCAAAGAGAAAGCAGGAAGAAGGTACAAGTTGGATGGACAAAGGTGAGTTAGGAAGGTTGGAGTACCTTTGGGCCTATTTCAGCAGCAGGTAAATGGAAAATAACATCTGAAGACCAACACTTTCGTTTGCATTAGGTTCTGCGACTCGCGTTTTTTAGAATTTAAGGCTGTGGTCCTGTCCTTGTGCTGTGAAATGATGCCAGTGTGAGGAACCAGATGGTTCTCGTGTCGCAGAAATAATCACTGCTGCAGTCTCGGACCCATTTGGGAACCTCGGTGAACACAAACCTTGATGTACCTCTTGTTCTTTCTTTTCTGATCATGACCGAGTTTGTTCACTGCAGCGCCTGCTGTTAGAGGCACCATCCGTCAGCATTCTGATCATTATTCCCCATTCATTCCCGACTCCATCGCCATGGCAGTCATTAACCAGCTCCTTCCACTGTGAGCGTTACTTACACGTGGCACTCATCCAAGTTCATGTGGCCATTTAGGCCGCCAGGTTTTCACTCGGTTCCGACACACAGATACAGACAGGGATGATGTTTTGTCCAAAGTAAATCAAGGCGTCTTAACCCCAACTCCCCGTTTGCCATTTGAAACCTCCCACCTCCCAGACCGTGGCCCATCGCACCAGAGCGGTCGGTTCCCCGGGCCCTGACCTCTTTAACCAGACACTAAGCTTAAAATCAGGCATTGCTGAAACAAGGGAAGATTTGCTGTTTCTGTAGAATCTGTTTGATACATCAGGGTCCAGGCCCAGGAGACTTCAGACTCCAGCACTTTTCTGCCAGGGAAGGGCATCCCATCGGACGAGGAAGGGAAAGTCACCCCTTCCAGCCCAGGGAACTGGGGCAGGAGGGGGCTCCAGGTGAAGGTGGAAACGTAAGGAGAACAGTGTTGGATGAGGGCGGGGAATCCCCAGGTTGGAGCGTCCCACCCACTTGGTCAGGAGACACTCTGGAAGGAGCTTCCTTGCACACCCTTCCAAGAGCCCACTGCCTTCTTCCTTCACCCCAAGGACACCAGACACCACTTTGGAGTGGAGGTGGGCAGGGAAGAGACGTGGGGGTAAAGAAGACAGCATTTTGTTTCCTAAAAGACCTGAAGGTATTCCCTAATGAATGAATCAGGTCAAACTGCTTTAAACGTTGAAGGACTTAAAAGTTAATTTAGAGGAAAAGTGTATTTATGGACAACATAAAGACACTACACTTTATCTATGCTCCTGAGTAATTTGCAGCCTGCAACACGCAGGAGCCCCCGTCAACTCGGATTTCCTTCACTAATGTTGAATCCATATGAATTTAGGTATATAAAATTGATGCCTCCATCTAGGGGCAAAGAAAAAAAAAAAACTTACTGTGCTCATCTTTATAGAGTAAATCAAATTATGGGAGAAATATTTACCTACTTAAGAGGACAAAAACCACGGAACATCTCAGAAGCATAATTTTGCCTCCAAAGAATGTGATTTCAGCTAAAGAAGGAGGGTGTGATGCTCAGGCTGGTGTTTGATATGCTAATCATGTCAGTCATCCGATATGAATTAATTATTAATGTCAACTAACATTTACTGAGCCTTTATTACGGGCCAGCCTATGTGCTAAGCACTCACATTAGCTCCAACCCTGGGAGGGATGCTATCATCCCCCTTCATAAGGAAGGACCAAGACGAGAGAGAGAACATCTGTTACGTTTACTGAATTGACTGTACGAAATTCTTTTACTCTGTAGGGAGGTTACAGGCTGGCAAAACAGTCAAGTGTACGTAATAACGAAGGGCATATTACAGTTGACCCTTGAACAACATGGGTTGGAAGTGGATTATTTCAATATGTGGATTTTTCCAATAAATACGGAACATATGTTCTCTTCCTTAGGATTTTCTTAACAACATTCTCTTTACTCTAGCTTACTTTTGTAAGAATACAGTACAGAATACACACAGCATACAGAACATGTGTTACTAAACTGGCTATGTTCTCAGTAAGGCTTCCAGCCAACAGTAGGCTGTTAGTAGTTAAGTTTTGGGAGAGTCAGATCTTCGACTGTGAGGGAGGTGCCCCTAACCCTCACATCGTCCACAGGCCAGCTGTATAAGTGAAGTCAGCAGTGTAAGAAGTCCTGGACTTTTCCGATCACAATCACCAAGCCTGGCCACTTTTGTGGACAAGTTATTTAATGCCCTTTGGCCTCAGTTTCCCGCATCTACTTCACAGCATTGCCATGAGGATTAGATAATACGTGTAAGTACTTGGAATGGCTCCCAGCACAGAACGAGCATGACGTACGGCATAGCTATGGGCTTCCTACGAATCTCTGTCCTCACCTTTATCATTTTCCACCTACGTGTCCACATTTCAATGGGGATGCTGGACAGAGGTGAAAAATCTCATACTTTTTTTTTTAAGTTTTTATTTGATTTTTAGTAATCTCTACCCCCAATGTGGGGCTCGAAGCCATGCCCTCGAGATCAAGGGTCACGTGCTCCTCCAACTGAAGCACCCCAAAAATATCTTACTCTTTTTGTGTATAAAGCGCAAATATATATACAGTACATAAGTATAACTATGATAGTAAAATTTTACGGGGGGCAGGGGGGTGGCGCCTGGGTGACTCAGTCCATGAAGCATCCAGCTCTTGATTTCAGCTCAGGTCATGATCTCAGGCTTGGTGGGTCCGAGCCCCGCATCGGGCTCTGTGCTCGCAGCTCAGAGCCTGAAGCCCACTTTGGACTCTGTGTCTCCCTCTCTCTCTCTCTCTCTGTCCCTCCCCCTCTCACGCTCTGTCTCCCTCTCTCAAAAATAAACACTTAAAAAAATATTTTAAGTAAACAAAAATTAAAATTCTAAGGGGGAGGGACCGTTTTTTTAGAAGGCAAACAAAAGAAGTCTCCTTGAGGAAGCAATAATGAAGAGAAGCTTAAGAAACACTGCCCTAAACCATGAGAACGGAGAGCCGATCTGCTGGCCCCTGCGAGGCCCAGCCCCTGGCAGAACGTCTGCAGAAAGTATTGAGTCCCTAAGTCGCAGATGACTCCTTAGAAATCCCCACTTTGCCCTCAGGATACTCTGAGACATCCCAGCCTCAGCGGTCTCAGGATTCAGGATTCTGCAGAACACGCTGCCAGGGGCAAGAAAGGAAAGTGAAGGCGTCTCCTTGAAATGAAGTTTCTTAGCGACTGGTACATGGGAGCCACCCGGTCTCCACCGCCCGCCTCTCACAGCGAGGGGGCGCCCATCACGCCAGGTCTCAGGAAAATGCTAGCAGGCAAAGGGGGGCTGCGGGGCTGCCTCCTCTTCCCTTTCAACCCCCAGCAGTTCCTGGGAAGTCAGCCCCACCTTCGCAAACTCCCAACCCACACGACCTAGGGCCCGCACCCCTAAGGGTTACTGACCAGGTAAGAAACATATACCCAGAGGACTGTCCTGATTTCATGATTCCACATCCCAGATTTGAGCAGATCATATGTAACCCCTTCAGTAGGAAGCAGAATGGTGGGATTTCAGGCATCCACCACTAGTCATTAATGGGGTTTTGTTTGGGGTTTTGGTTAGTCACGCTTTACAATGTTTTGTTATTGGGGGAGGCTCTTTTCGATAACAGAAGGGACTCCTAGAGCCTTGAATCACACCATACAGCTCAGTTGCTGAGTTGTGTGGGCACAGAGCTGGCCTCAGTATTACCACTTGGTTAGAAAAGAGCTAAGAACGAAGAAGAACGTCCCAAAATAGAGCCTGGCTTGGAACAATCGCTCAACGACGTTTATTGACTCTATGTTAGCACATTGTTTTCAATCATGGCTGTCACTTACCTTTAACTTCACAACGGGGTGATCGAGCTGAGAGAGCTCCCTGCAGCCTGCCCACTCCTTCAGGACATGCTCAGGAGGCCCCGGGGACAGGCCACAGCTGTGATCCCCTGGGCCCGTGCCAAATGCCAACGACAGCCCACGTGAGGGGTACTGCCCCTCGCAGCCTCTCTGTAAGCTATGTCCCCAGCCTGGCTGCAGCTCAGTGGAGACGGGACGCTCTGCGAAACCACATAAATAAGAGTGCAGAGAGCAGGCAGGCCAGGAGGCAGCCCCCAGCACAGGGACACCTTTGCCGCTGAACTCTGGAAGGAAGCGGCTCCGTGCACAATTGTGACTACAGAGAGCAGGATTCTTTATTGATACTTTCTCTTCGCTCGTGTCATTAACGAGCTCCCGCTAATGGCACATGTGAATTGAAAAGGCCTTAACTGCACTTTCTACACCTTGTCATTCTTATGAGCCAATTACAAGGAACTGCTCATTGCTGATTGCTGCGAACTGCGCGCTCATTACGCAGAACGGGTGTCTCACCAATAATAATGATCATTATAATCTCCTACAGACAAGACAGAAGGACGCAGCTTAAAGACAATGGAAGGACAGCCTCGTGCCCCACTAGGTAACAGCTGCTGGTTGTGTGCTGCCCTCTCATGCAAAATACCCTCATCCCACGCGAATGGCCCTCCTCTTCTCTCCAACCTTCATCCGCTACATTCCAGATACTGAGCTGGCTAAAAAATCAGAACACTTCCATGTCCTCAGGGGACACAGCAGGAAGAAAAATACTATTTTCCTTTCTCCCCGCTACGAGCCGGGTACTGAGCCGGATGCTTTCTGTGTGTTCTCTTCTGTAATCCTTACCACAACATTGTCAGGTGGGAATAATAGTCCCATTTTACAGGTAAGAAATGGAGACCATTGGTCTTGTGTGATGATTCTCAAATGTAAGTTACATCAGAACCACCTGGAAGGCTTGTCTTTTTTAATAACGCTTATTTATTTTTGAGAGAGAGCACGCACGTGCACATGGGTGGGGAAGGTGTGCGGGCGGAGGGGGGGTTGGGGGGAGGACACAGAGGCTCCCAAGAGGACTGTGCCCTGACAGCAGTAGGTCCCATGCGGGGCTGGAACTTGTAAACCGTGAGATCATGACCTGAGCCGAAGTCCAACGCTCCACAGACTAAGCCACCCAGGCGCCCCACCTGGTCAGGCTTCTTAAAACATAGATTGCTGGGCCCACCCCCAGAGTTTCTTATTCAGTAGGTCAGGGGTCTGGGGTGGGAGCAAGAGTGTGTATTTCTAACAGGAAACGAGTCTGATGTTGCCGGTCCCGGTTCAGAGGACCACTGGGATAGTGGAATGTGTATGAGCTGAGGTTTGACACAGACCTGGGTTCAAATATAAGCCCCACTGACTATCTTCAGTATGTTCATTGCCAGGGCACTAAGTCTCCCTGAGCTTCAACTAGAAAACGAAGGTAATGGCATCTGCTTTGCAAGGTTGCTCAGAGGACTGGCAGTCGTGTGTGCCCAGGGGCAAACTAGGACCCACATGGCAGGCAGTCACAGGGTGTCCTGCTGTTGGAGAGCCCAGGCATCTCGCTGTGCTGCACTGAGTCCGGCATGATGGCCACAGCTGGGGCCCAAGTACATCTCCAAAGTTTGGCTCGGGTCCTCTTGAGCCCTTGCTGAACTCTCTTATCCCCTGCCCCTCACCCCCTAAGACCTCATGCACTTAAGGGCATCACACAAGATGGCACCCATAATTCAAAATGGTGCAGATCAACTAGTATTGTTTCCACATGCATCTACCTCCCCAGTCGACTGTAAGTCCCTTGGGAAGGGAACCGTGTAGTACATGTCTTCTACATGCTCCTCCACGCAAAAGCTAACATACAAGTGCCTTGAGAGTCTTGGGGTAAGGAGGCCTTCTTGTCCTGCCCTAGCCCACTCGGTCCCCAACGAGCTGCCCCTCCTTTGTCTCCAGTTGCACTTGTGTTTGTCAAAGCACTTAACACACGACATGGTCTTCACTTATCCATCAGACACCACACACACACACACACACACACACACACACACACATTAGACTGTAAGCACCCCAAGAGCAAGGACCATGACCGTGGCAGCAAGGACCGCCATATGCCTAGAGAAGGTCAGCAATTAGTGTGTCAGAAAAACAAAGTCCCGAGGTGAGCCCGTAGGAGAGATTTTCTTTTTTCCAGTGTTGGCTGATGGAAAACTCTGGAAGTAGGGAGATGGCCTGATGCTTTCCTTGCTGGTATTGATGTTACCAGTCACTGGCTAGGGTATCCGTACATCCCAGTTTGCCCAAGACAGTCCTGGCTTTCACTTGCATTGTCCTCTTCACCTGAGACAGTCTGGGTTGTCCAATTAATGCTCCATTTCATTTTTGAAAGCGTCCACATTTGGAGATAAGTTATATGGCCGCTCTATCACTGGTCTACATGAGAACTGGTGACCGCACAGTTTGTGGACCCAAAAGCAAGTCTTTTAGACTCTCAAGGTCCCAGCAGCGTACCTTGCTAAGAAATAGAGGGTTCTCTGAGACCATTGGCAGCGGGAGAGAAGTTTAGAGGTGCAAATAATCTCTCACGCCACCCACTAACCCTCTGCCCTCTGCCTTTTGCTTTAATTTTTTTTTAACGTTTATTTATTTTTGAGACAGAGACAGAGCATGAACAGGGGAGGGGCAGAGAGAGAGGGAGACACAGAATCTGAAACAGGCTCCAGGCTCTGAGCTGTCAGCACAGAGCCCGACGCGGGGCTCGAACTCACGGACCGCGAGATCATGACCTGAGCTGAAGTCAGACGCTTAACCGACCAAGCCACCCAGGCGCCCCTGCCTTTTGCTTTAAAAGCAAGTGCACCACATTCACTCGACCTCACTTGTCATCTAGGAGCCAGAAAAGTCATCACATGAAGTTATGGGCTACTTCTAACATGTTGGCATGGGCCACGGGCTGAAGACAGAGCCTTTCCTATCACATTTTCTGACACCTCAAGGAAGTAAGGCGCATTCATCAGTGGTTTTGCCTCCCCCACCCTCTCTCCCCATTGCACAGGCTATAAATTAAAGAATGGGGGTGGAGGGAGGTGGAGGAAAGGAAGCAGACCCCATCCCCACCCTGGCCCGGCCTTCTTCCAGTGGAGCTGGGAACACGGGAGCCACATGCACACTTCAGCTCTGCCAGCCTGCCTGGATGTTACTGATGGCCAACACGTTCTCCGAGTGCTCAGGGTGTGTATCCAAAATAAGGGTGAAGCTGGGAGAATCCTGGAGAGGTCTACAGCCTGCACTTGAGACGTCCGAAGTCTAGTACGGATGACAAGATTAACACACACGGCTAGAGCAAAAGTCCGCTCCCTGTGGGCTTTTCCTGGGTTGGATGGAAACATTCTGATATTCAAGACATATCTTAGCATGGACTGCTATTTAAAAAGAAAAAAAAAAATACCATAGATTGACCGATGTAAGCAACACACATTTCTCTCAGTTCTACAGACTGGGAGTCCAAGATCAGGATGCTGGCAGATTCCATGTCTGGTGAGAACCTGCTTCCTGGGTTGCAAGTATAATTTTCACTATATCCTCACATGGCCTTTCCTTGGTGCATAAGCACACAGAATGAAAGACAGAGCTCTCTTGTCGCTCCTTCTTCTTACCAGGGGACCGATCCCATCAGGAGAGTCCCAACCTCGTGACCTCATCTAAACTTAACTAATTCTCGAAAACCCCATGTGCCATCACGCGGGGGATGAGAACTTCAACATATGAACTTGGGAAGGAAATATTCAGCCAGTAACGAAATACCTATATGAGAAGACAAGTCAGTCATTCAACAAATATTTATTGTGCACCTGCCCCACGACAGACTGCAACCTGAGATGATAGTATGCACCGACTATAAACATCTGCCCCCATAGAATGTACATGCCGGAGGAAGGGACTGGAAACCGGCCAGTAGCAGATGCCAATCTGTCCGTGGACTTACCTGCGAAGCCAATCCCCCAGAATCCCAGCGGTGGACACCATGCCCGGGAAAGCACCGTGCAGAATGCTTCGCCTCTACTCCTTTATCACCTCCTTTATTCCCGTCCGCACTAGGAATTAGTCAGCCATGGGAAAGGAAGCTGTCAAGGTCAAAGGTGCTGGCAAAGAAACCTTTGGTTGTCTCACCTGTCATTGCAACTGTTCTAGCTTTACTACCTAACGGTGCTGATCTCAATGCTCAAAATTCTGCGTGAAATTTCCACGTAGATAAGCCCACAGTCCCCCTGGGCCTGGCAGGATGATGTTGCTTAGCATATGACCATCACCTTGAACTTACGAATCACAGATCTGAAACCGTTATTAGTCATATCGCCCCTCCTGGAGGAGAGGTAAACTGAGGAATGATGCGCTCAGATGACTCACTTACAGCCACGGTAATAACACTACTGAGAGAACCTACGTTCTCATTCACCTTCGTCCTCTGTGTCAACATGAGGGGCAGCCCAGTGTTGAAACAGATCCCAAGGCTTTGGGTACCACAGACTTGAGGTCACACACTGAGGTTACCTTGGGCGAGTTACATAACCACTCTGAAGCTTAGCGTCTTCATCTGTAAAATGAGAACAGAGACCTACAAGTTTATTGAACTATGGTGAATATATGTGAAGTGTCCAGCTCAGAACAGTCACGAAATAAGTGGTGCTCACTGCTAATGCTAAAGCCATCGTTAGTGTTGCCAAGGGCCACCGCTGGTGATCCTAAGAGACATAATTGTGTATGTTAAAATATCTCAGTATGAACAGCAGGATGTGTATATGTAGACAAGTTAACTGTAATCTACACTCAGGGGTGGTTGAATAACATTTGAGTCATCTGATCGTAAACCCACACTCCAGATGGTGAGTGAGGTCTTGCCTTTCAGATGTTTGTTTTTTGTTTTTTGGTTTTTTTTTTTCTATATCTAGACCAGAGAATGCATTAGTTAACACAGGGGATGGGAACTAGCACAGGGTGTCAGGGTGTGAAATAAAACTCGGAGTTCTTACCCAGTATCAAGACTTATTAATAATGCCAACGATAGGGGCGCCTGGGTGGCTTGGTCCGTTAAGCGTCCGACTTCAGCTCAGGTCATGATCTCACAGTCTGTGAGTTCGAGCCCCGCGTCGGGCTCTGTGCTGACCGCTCAGAGCCTGGAGCCTGTTTCAGATTCTGTGTCTCCCTCTCTCTTTGCCCCTCCCCTGTTCATGCTCTGTCTCTCTCTGTCTCAAAAATAAATAAACGTTAAAAAAAATAATTAAAAAAATAATAATGCCAACGATACGAGTAACTGTGAGGCACAGGTAAAGAAAAGCAAAGACTGTGACCCCCACCTTAGATCCCCAGGTCCTTCCTCGATACGTGAGCACACGCTCGGAGGTCTCAAGTATCTCCCCTAAAAGGGAGATGTTTGGGTTACGAAACATCGTTATTTTCATATTCAGTCACGTAGCCTACCTGACACTTTCTGGGGAGTCTCATGCCACAAATCCATAGATTCCAAGTCTCCTTAACGTAAGCAATCCTACAGAGACTGGGTACATTCTGCTAAAACCATTCCACAGCTCAGGAGTCTCCGGTTAGTTAGCATTAATGCTATTATTGGTGATATGCCAGAAGGTCTGTAATTAGCATATTTACAAAAACTTCTACCTTCTTTCTTCCTTCCCAGAGGCATCCCAGCCTCCCTGCCCAAAGGAAAGAACCAGATTTCAGGCCTGATGTTAATCATCCTTTCCTCAATGTTAGAAATACATTTTCACTGGTTAAATGAACGGTGTTCAAGAACTATGGTTGGCTGGAAAGACTGAGAGGTATTACTGCCCTTGCAAAAATGAGGTACAAGAAATAATCTGTCAAACCCAATGGGCTTCCAGGTCAAGAGTGTGTTCTCCTTCCGTCCTTGACTTTACGTAGGATTTTGTCACCCAACCTGCCCAGAAGGTTGTCTAATCCTACAGTCAGGACGCTGTTGCCTCTGCCTCCAAGTGGGCATTTAATGCAAGGTGCTCGCCAAAGAGGGACGCCCGGCTGGCTGGCTCAGTGAGTTCAAATCCCACGTTGGCCGTGGCGCCTACTTAAAAAAAAAAAAAAATGTTCGTCAAAGAGCATAAGTATTAGGTGTGGATTGATCTGAGCTTAAAGACATTGTGGAGTTCTTGTTTGCCTGCTTCTAATAAACGTAGCTTGGTTATAAATGTAATACATGTGTAGTAGGACTAGGTGTGAGACTTGCTTTCATTCCACTCTATTACTTGAGGGCAAAAAGTGGGGGAAGGGAGGCAAAACATCACATTTGCCAAAGGCCATGGCAATTATTACCAGGACTAAGCAGCCGAGATCAGCTGCCAGAGCAATCTGAAGATCCGGTTCCTTGTCCTGCTCAGCCACTAACCAGCTGTATTGCCTGGGCCCAGACAACGCCTCTTCTGGCTTCAGTTTCCTCAACTGGACTAAACCCTACTCAAAGCTCTGTTACACAGTGACTTTCTCCCTGTCGCGACAGCTTCCTGTCCTACCGGAGGGCACTATCGTGCAAATAGGGGAGGGGACGGGAGGGGCAAGAGTAGCAATTTGCTTAAATGAAAAAGGAGCAAGAAAAGGAGGAAAGGAACTATGGCCATGTGATTGTGGGGAGAGGGAAGGTCTGGATGCTCAGGGAAGAAGCTGATTGTTCAATGTCTCTCTCTTGTCTTTGAGGAATTGAAATAAGGGACGTGAGGAAATCTAAGTAGGAAGAAACAAAACTATTAATACCTAGGGTGATTATATACTTCCCTGTCTAACTATGGACTCTTTTGAGAGTGATAGGGGACATTATGAAGAATTACTTCAGAACAGGCAAAAAGTATCCCCAGGTGGATGGATGGATGGTCACCCGACTCAGAGCTGGCCCGTCTGCACCCGGTTACGCGAAAGCCAGTCATGCACTTGATGGTTCTTACCACTGAGAAGGATTAACAAAGGTAACAGTTGTGTCTTTCAGAACAAGAACAATTTGAAAGATGAAAACACTCGAGCAGATATGCAAATAACTAAACGTACCTTGCCACTGACATTTCTTTTTTACTTTTAATTATTATTTTAGCTTAATTGACGGTCTTATTTTTTCTTTTGTCCTTGATGAAAAAGTTCAACCCTTCAGAAAAAGAAGCTATTTCCCCTCACCAGTGGTATAAATATTTTAAATAGGCACACTAGAAAATATCTTTCAGGCTTCAATAAAAAGACTGCTCAACTAACCAGACTCCCTCTCATATCATGGTCATCATTAAAAATTAATCCACTAATTTCACCCTTTCAAATAAATTAGGAAAAGTACTACTTCGCTTCAGGAAAACAATATTTGTGAGAGCAAGACTGAACTACTGTTGGAAAAAAAGAGAAAAAGACTGAACTGAACTACAGTGGAAACACTACATCAAAAGGGGTGTAGTATACATGTCCAACAATAAGAAAGTATTAAATAACTTCTAATGCATTCATGTAAGGGGAAATTGTGCAACCATGAAAACTAATAATTTAGAATAATATTGGCCTAGGAAGACATTTTTTGATGTTTTGGTCAAGAAAAGTATATTGAGGGGCGCCTGGGTGGCTCAGTCGGTTAAGCGGCCGACTTCAGCTCAGGTCATGATCTAGCGGTCCGTGAGTTCGAGCCCCGCGTCGGGCTCTGTGCTGACAGCTCAGAGCCTGGAGCCTGTTTCAGATTCTGTGTCTCCCTCTCTCTCTCTGACCCTCCCCCGTTCATGCTCTGTCTCTCTCTCTGCCTCAAAAATAAATAAACGTTAAAAAAAAAGAAAAGTATATTGAAACACATCAAATATGTTTCAATCTGTGAGTTCACAATGACACTAAACACTGAGAAAAAAGCTCATGGTTCACTCTTGGGGAATGATGAGGAAACCACCCATTATTTTGTAAACAGGTGCACAGAGGGAAAGAATCAAGCCGTTACCTTGCCCTTCCAGTGCTAATTACACCTGTGGGTAAAAAATAGTTGGTGAGGGGAAATTTATCTTCCTGGAAGTATTTTAGCTGGTAAACAAAAAAGATAGGTTAGGATTAGAGGCTTCACCATTTTATACCATCTAATAAATTTATAGATGTAGTAGCTGGCTGAGGCTACCCTGAAAAAGGGCCACAGACTGACTGGCTTAAAGAACAGGAATGTATCTCCTCACAGTCTTGGAGGCTGGACCAAGATGAAGGTGTTAGCCATCTTCTTGTGTCTTCGAACGGTCATCCCTCTGTGTGCGTCTGTGTCTGTATCTCTTCTAATTATAAGGATTCCTAATAACCTCATTTCAACTTAGCCACCCCTTTAAACACCTTATCTCCACATTCAGTTACATTCTGAAGGTACTGAGGGATTAGGACTTCACTATGTAAACTGGTGGCAGGGAGAGGGCTGGGGGGAGGCACAATTCCGCCTATAACGATAGATCTAGAAAACATTATAAAACGAGAGATACCAAAAATTACATGCCTCCTGAGGGATGGGCGCAGTACCATTTATGAAGCAGAGTTGACTAATAAGAAATAGAATCGGAATCTGATCAAGCTTTGAGATCTAACAAGCAACTTAGAGGAACGTTACAAATGACACCACAGGGAAGCAATCAGCAAAATCCAGACTGGGAAACTCCATAAACAGATGACCAAGTTTCTTCAACAAATAAACCATAAGGGGGAAAAGAAGAGGAGAAATCTATGGGTTTTAAAGATTTAAGAAGCACATCAACTGGAGGAAGCAATTGCAAGAATACTTGGATCCTGATTCAAGCAAATCGTTAACAAGACAACCAAAGAAATGTTAACGGTTGCCGGATGGTTGAGGATTTGAAAATATTGTTGTTAATGACTGAAGTTTGACAACGGTATTGTTGCTTGTTAAGGGTCAATATCTTTTAAAGATGCATACTCAGGGGCGCCTGGGTGGCTCAGTTGGTTAAGTGGCCGACTTCAGCTCAGGTCATGATCTCGCGGTCCGTGAGTTCGAGCCCCGCGTCAGGCTCTGTGCTGACAGCTCAGAGCCTGGAGCCTGTTTCAGATTCTGTGTCTCCCTCTCTCTCTGATCCTCCCCCGTTCATGCTCTGTCTCTCTCTGTCTCAAAAATAAATCAACGTTAAAAAAAAAAATTTAAAGATGCCTACTCAAATATTTAGTGATTAAACGTTATGATGGCTAGGGTTCTACTGACACAAGAAAAATCTGGAATGGGAGTATATTGAAGTACAGACAAAACAAGATTAACCATGAATGGAGATTCAGCATATTATTCAGTACCTTCTAATATAGGTTAGAAACTTTTCATAATAAAAAAGGTTGTTGTTGTTTTTTTTTAAGTAAGCGAAGGAAAGCAGGTCAGAGCATGTTCGATACAGTTCATTCATGGAAACATGGAAGGGACACACCCACACATGTGCACAAGCTTAAGAAGAAAATCAAACCATAACACATTAAAACTTCTAGAGGCTATCCCTGGGTGGCAGAATTATAAGTGATCTCACTGTGTTTACTCCCTCCCTCATTGTTTACAATTTTTGATGAGTATTTCTTAGTTTTACCATCAGGAAAAACAAGCTACTTTCATTATATATATCTTTGAATAACTAACAGGTCTGCTGCCTTAAGTCCCTCCTGTGAGCAGCAATTCTAGAGTTAAGCTGATGAATGAGAGCTTATTGCTTGACTAATCTTTCTTGTTACTGGAGTTTGCGGGCTATTAAAGCACATTACCCTATGCAGTAATATAACATCTGAGATCATGTCAAACGCACGTTCGAATGTTGAAAATGGCATGTTTCACAGGCATGCCATAAAGAGCGTAATTGGACCCATTAACTATGACGCATGTGATTTCCAAAGGTTACTGAATAAATAATGTTATTTAACAAAGTGAAATTGGAATATGAATTGACTGAAATTAGAGTCCATTTCCCTTCTGAAAATTCCATCCCTTTCTTCAGACAGTGAACCGATGGGAGCATTCTCTCCAGCCGACTGACAAGTCACCGGTGAGCGGGAACAGTTGGCCTTGACAACGCCTGACTTCCCCTGCCCCCACCACATAGGTGTGCCAGGAGTCTTCACTGGGGGGTGGCTCACTGTATTAGAAAAACTCAGTTTGATCCACCTCCTATGTTTCTCTTTGGGGTGTCACCTTTACTCCCACACAGCTCGCAGCTCTGGTCACAAAATGTGTGGTTCCCACCCCCCCCCCCCCCCACACACACACACACAAGCAATTCTCTGTAACACCAGCTGGGTGTCCCATGATTTAACTCAACTGTAGCACTGCCTCCCCGGAGACAGTGTCAGATCCCACAGGGGAAGGACTCAGTCTCCTGACACTGCCCGCCCCCATTTCAGAGGCCAGCCACAAGCCCAGGCCATCATCTATGACAAAGAGGCTCCAGATCACAGGGTCCGACAGCCCTGTCCTCGGGTTGGATTAATTCGCTAGAGCAGCTCACAGAGCTCAGGGAAATACTTAGCTTACATTTGCCCGTGTGTTTAAGGACATGATGAAGGACGCGGACGAACAACCAGATAAAGAGATTCGAAGGGCAAGGTCTGGGAGGGTCCCACGTGCAGAAGCTTCTGTCCCTGTGCAGTTGGGGTCCATGATCCTCCAGATGTGGATGTGTTCACCAGCCTGGAGCGCTCCAAGCCCCACGTTATTGGGACTTTCTGGAGGCTTCCTCGCCTAGGCATGCTAGTTATTAACTCCAACCCCAGCCGCTCTCCCCTCTCTGGAGGATGACGGGTGGGGCTGAAAATCCCAAGCTTTTCATCTTTCTGGTGACCAGCCCCCATCCAGGAGCCATCCAGGAGCTCGACCCAGACTCACCTCGACAGAACAAAAGATGCCCCTAGTGCTCTTATCGTTTTGGAACTTACAGGGGTCTCAGGAACCACACAACAGGGGTCAAAGACTAAATATTAGAACAAAAGATGGTCAGCACGCCTGGGTGGCTCAGTCCCGTTAGGTGTCTGACTCTTGATTTGGGCTCAGGTCGTGATCTCACGGTTCCTGGGTTTGAGCCCTGCGTCACGCTCTGCTCTGACAGTGCGAAGCCTGCTTGAGATTCTCTCTCTCTGTCTGTCCCTCCCCTGCCTGTGTTCTCTCTTTCTCTCTCTTGAAATAAATGAATATTTTTGTTTAAAGAACAAAAAATGATCCTACCGTTGTAATTATTTAGGAAACTATGAGGGTCTTAGGAGCTCTGTGCCAGGAACTAGGGGAAGAGACGAATGTGCCTATTTTCCATTAACTCACATTCACGTGCTAGGCACATGTGTTTAGTGCCTACCATGCCGAAGGTCCTATGTTTGGAACTTTGGGGAAAGGTTGGGGGGAACTAGAAGGATGAGGGTTTTAAAAATGACTTTCGGGGGCACCCAGGTGGCTCAGTCCGGATAAGCGCCTGACTTTGGCTCAGGTCATGATCTCGTGGTTTGTGGGTTCAAGCCCTGCATGGGGCTCAGAGCCTGGAGCCTGTTTCAGATTCTGTGTCTCCTTCCCTCTCTGCCCCTCCCCCACTCACGCTCTCTCGCGCGCGCTCTCTCTCTCGCTCTCAAAAATAAACTTTTTAAAAAACATTAAAAAGAAAAATAAAAGTGACTTATTAAATACACACCTTGCTGCAGAAGACTGCAGTCTAGTTGGGATCACACACACACACACACACACACACAACTGATACTAGAAAAACAATTGCAGAACGGCAGATGTTCTCTGCTCTTACAGACTAAGCTGTGTCTCCCCCACTCCCTAACCCCTGTGTAATTGTATTTGGACGCAGGACCTTTGTGAAGGTAATACGGTTAAATGAGGTCATGAGAATGGGGCCTCAGCGTCCTTACAAGAAGAGAGAGAGAGAGACACCAGGAGTGTGTGTGCACAGAGGAAGGGTCCCGTGAGGATCCCGTGGGAGACAGCCGTTTGCAAGCTGAGGAGAGAGGTCTCACCAGAAACCAGATGTGCCAGCACCACAGGCATCCAGCCTCCAAAACTGGGAGCACGTACATTTCTGTTGTTTCAGGCCACCAGTCTATGGTGTTCTGTTATGGCGGCCCTAGAGGACTAAGACCCCCCCGCGGCTCACATTTCTTCACTTTACAGAAAGTGCTTCACATTCTTCACTTCCAGACACACCGACTTTACTCTTCAGGAATGGCCACTCCAACCAGGAGCCAATGGTAGCCATGGAAAGTCCCCCTGCCTGCCTCCCCCCCCCCCCACTTCTTGGAATCCCCTCCCAAACATAGGATGTCTGGGATACCCAAGCCCGGGAGCAGAGCTGGCCCGGGAAGAGCCTTCGGGTGCATGAGAATAAGGCCCCTTCTCGGAGTCAGTACAGCCCTGGGTGCGTAGACAGTATCTGCTGAGTGATCAGAAAATGGCACCCCTTCCTCTGTGCAGGCTCAGCCCCAGGCCAGGGCGCACAGCCAGGCCAACAGAGTCCCACTGTGCTGCTTGGCTGATGTCCTCGTGCACAACCATATGCCAACCCCCAGTCCAAACCCCTGACCACCTGTTCTGTGGCCAGCTTCTCACCCCAGTCCGGGGCCACTTTGACAGCAGAGGATGGCAGTAGAAGTAGACACGGGGAATAGTGGACCCCTGAGCCCCCCCCCTCATTCCCCCACCGCCAGCCTCAGCCCTCGTCCCGCAGCTGCCAAGGCCATGTTCCTCACTCGCCACAGGCTCAGAACCTCAGCCCAGCCTAGGTCTGGGGGTTCCTGTGACCTGCAGATGGCACCTTCTTCTTTGCCTCTATCCCAGGTGCCTCGGTCATCCCCGACAAGGCTAAGTAAGGCTAACCTGGCAAATGGTTTAATGTCCCCGGAGGCACTCTGGAGGGAACTCCCTACTTACCTGCCTCCTAATTATTGCTGTAGAAAATCCCCCTGAGGGAGAAATACAAATGAAATGAGATACCACCTCCCACCTGTCAGAATGGCTAACATTAACAACTCAGGCAACAACAAAAGTTGACGAGGATGCGGAGAAAGAGGATCCCTTTTGCATTGTTGGTGGGAATGCAAGCTGGTGCAGCCACTCTGCAAAACAGTGTGGAGGTTCCTCAAAAAACTAAACATAGAACTACCCTACGACCCAGCAATTGCACTACAAGGTATTTACCCAAGGAATACAGGTGTGCTGGTTTGAATGGGCACATGCACCCCCATGTTTATAGCAGCACTATCAACAACCAAAGTATGGAAAGAGCCCAAATGTCCCTCAATGGATGAATGGATAAAGAAGATGTGGTATATATATACAATGGAGTAGTACTCGGCAATCAAAAAGAATGAAATCTTGCCATTTACAAGTATGTGGATGGTATTATGCTAAACAATATTAGTCAGATTAGACAAATATCCTATGACTTCACTCATATGAGGAACTTAAGAGACAAAACGGATGAACATAAAGGAAGGGAAGCAAAAATAATATAAAAACATGGAGGGGGACATAACATAAGAGACTCTTAAATACAGAGAACAAACTGAGGGTTGCTGGAGGGGCTGTGGGTAGGGGGATGGGCTAAGTGGGTAAGGGGCATTAAGGAAGACACTTGTTGGGGATGAGCACTGGGTGTTACACACAGGGGATGAATCACTCAATCTACTCCTGAACTCATTATTGCACTATATGCTAGCTAACTTGGATGTAAACAAATAAATAAATGAATACTTATAATGGTGAAAGAAAAAAAGGAAGAAAGGAATGAAGAAAGAAAGAAAGAAAGAAAGAGAAAGGAAAGAAAGAAAGAAAGAAAGGGAAAGGAAAGGAAAGGGAAAGAAAGAAAGAAAGAAAGAAAGAAAGAAAGAAAGAAAGAAAGAAAGAAAGAAAATCCCCCTGAGGGTCTGCCAGTGTGGTCGGGAAGGGTGGGAGCCATGACCCCCATGACCCCTCAGCTCTCCAGTGGTCCCCACTCCCTGAGGCTCTCTGCCCCAGGGTGGCTGTAGAAGCTCTTACAGAAAGGCCCATCTGTGCAAAACGAATATCCCAACCTTGGGTAACACTTGCTACCCAAGTGGTAACTTCCATGCAAAAGGATGTCCAACATGAGCTCAGACTGAAGAATCAGACTGAATTTTTAAAGCAATGAAAACGTGGGGTGCCTGCGTGGCTCAGTCGGTTAAGCGTCCAACTCTTGATTTCAGCTCAGGTCATGATCTCACAGTTTGTGGGTTTGAGCCACAAGTCGGGCTCTGCACTAACAGCATATAGCCTGCTTCGGATACTCTTTCTCCCTTCTCTCTCTACCCCTCCTCCCCCACTCAGGCACACTCATGCTCTCTCTCTCTCTCTCTCTTTCTCTCTCTCAAAAATAAGTAAATAGGGCACCTGGGTGGCTCAGTCAGTTAGGCATCTGACTTCGACTCAGGTCATGATCTCACGGTTCGTGGGTTCGAGCCCTGCGTTGGGCTCTGTGCTGGCAGCTCAGAGCCTGGAGCCTGCTTTGGGGTCTGTGTCTCCCTCTCTGCCCCTCCCTCTCTCTCTCCCTCTCAAAAATAAATAAACGTTAAAAAATTTTTTTTAAATAATAAGTAAATAAACATTTGAAAAAAGAGAGAATGAAAATGTACCAACACCATTATGGAAACGCAGATTCAGAAGGGGCTTCTCTTCTTCTACCCCACTCCACTGATACCATATCTGAGGATCAAGAATAAGAATGACACGCTTCGTCTTGGACGTGATTGTGAACCAGGCTAATCAACAGCGAATCAACAGAGAACACCCTCCACCAAAAGCTCAGTGTGGTGTGAAAGACAGCTTTGGAAAGACCTCCCAGCTGAAAACACCTTCCTCACATGCCTTCACAGGGCCGCCATTACTGCTTTATTCCTTTGGCCCAGTTCTCAGCCCTTTTTAAAAATACAACCATTTCTGGGGGGAGGGACCTACAGAGCTCTTGGTATTGTACCATATGCAGTGGCAGTTAAGGGAAAGGGCTCTAGAACCAGGCTTAGGGATTGGGATCCTGGCTCTGCTACTCGCTGGCACATGACCTTGGGAAGGTCATTTTTCGTCCCGTTGAGTCCATTCCTAGAATGAAGGTCACCCTAGTACTTGCCTCCCAGGCTTGCCGCAAGCATTAACTGAAGTGATATTGAGCTGGTCAGCGTAGGGACTGTCATGTAGAAAGCAATCACCAAACGTTAACACCGTCGGTCTTTAATACTCAAGTATAAATAGTCTATCAGCTTTGATTCTCAGGGGATGAGATACATTGAAACATGGTTGGTTTTCAATTAACTGACCAAGGAGTCAGTGATTCCAGCATCTCCCAGTTGTCACCTGCCTTTTCTGTAATGTCACCCAATCTCGCGCTGACATCATTTTCCCTCCCTACATAAGACCAGCCATATTCACTGTAATGCCATCTCTTCCCTCCTGTTCTTTAGGACCTGGGTCCTTCCCACACACGAGGCGAAGCAGCTTCACTCGGTCCAAAGGTTAGCCAACCGCCTGCCTTTGGCCTTGCCCGGAAACCGATATGGAAGGCAGAAGCTACCGAGAGCTGTTTAAAACCCAAGCCCAGGGCGCTTTGCTGAGGGCGAGGTGAATATGGCTGAAATCCTGTCCCTCTCCAGTGGCCGTAAATTTGATTTCATCAAAAAAGCATGGGTTAAGGATTTAATGGAAGCCCGTCTCCAGCTTGGAAAGAAGAAGAGTAAAAGGGGAGTGGTTATTGACATTTTTACTGCCTAGCAGGAGATGCATGTCTGGCCCAAGTGAGTGAATCAGGGAATCCATCAGCATGGGAAAATGCATGAGGCGCCAATCAATCTCTCTCCCACTAAAGTGGAGCTGGGCAACATCACCCGCCAAGCTGTGCACCATGTGAGCGCCAGCTCTGCTCCCAGACTTACGGAGCCAGTAAGGGCACAGCTGGACTGGAATTTGGCTGAAAATCTCTGAAAGGGATGTACTCTCTCCCCTCTCCGATATCCTCAGCCTTTGAGATCTGAATCTCCCTAGTATGGGGGGGGGGGGGGGGGGGGGGGGGGAAGGGTGTTGCTCTGTAAATTACCTGAGGGTAACAGTAGTTTCCCGACCCCGCCCTAATTCCAAAATACCTCCTCTACCATTGGAGTCACTGCTTTGAGTTTATTTTCAGGCAGGCTATGTTCCCATTCCTCTTTTTTTTTTTTTTTCATTTTTTTTAATATGATATTTATTGTCAGATCGGTTTCCATACAACACCCAGGGCTCATCCTAACAGGTGCCCTCCTCGATGCCCATCACCCACTTTCCCCTCCCTCCCACCCCCCATCAACCCTCAGTTTATTCTCAGTTTTTAAGAGTCTCTTATGGTTCCCATTCCTCTTTTAAAAGTTATATTGGGGCGCCTGGGTGGCTCAGTCGGTTAAGCATCCGACTTCGGCTCAGGTCATGATCTCACGGTTTGTGAGTTTGAGCCCCGCGTCGGGCTCTGTGCTGATGGCTCAGAGCCTGGAGCCGGCTTCGGATTCTGTGTCTCCTCCTTTCTCCCATTCCTCCCATGCTCACGCTCTATCTCCCTCTGTCTCTCAATAATAAATAAACGTTAAAAAATTTTTTTAATTGTAAATATTTTAAAAATAAAAAATAAAAATCATAAACATCCTGGAGCGATAATGACGTACAAATATTATCAGATATTAATGGCAGAGGCTGACTTGGTTTGTAGTTCCTTCTCCCGATGGGGTGAGCCGCAAGTCGGCTGCTGGGGGAGGGATTTGGTATTGGGTAGAACATCAGAGATGGTCGCAGACCCACAAAGCCCTATGCTCCCCCTCCATAGGGTCAAGCTCTTGCTGCGGAGGCAGCCAGAAACTACATTTCCCAGCTCCCCTCGCATTTGGATGCAACTCTGTGTTCCACCATTCCTTGCCAATGGAATGTGGGTGAAAGTGATACATGTCACTTCTGGACTGACATGGTTAAGTATCAGCTATGTGATTCTCCACACCGTTCCCTCCATCTGCCGGCTAGCACAGGCCTTTGTTGGTGACACCAGGCTTGCCTTACTGTAGCACGAGGTGGCAAAGCCAGCAGACAGAAGCCACTTAAGTCCCTGACTCACCCTCAGAAGAGAATCGCCTGACTCAGGATGGACTGTGATGGTGATTTGGGGGTGGTTTGCACAGACATTGGTTTGTATAGACCTCAAGGGAGGGGCATTGGCAGAGAACAGGCTCTCACAGATGGGGCTGTGGGGTATGAAGGCAATGGGCAGTTTAGGGGAAAGAGAAACGTGGGCTCACGCTGTGGTCAGGGATTCCCAGATGGCGGCCACCCCGATTAAGCCGTGTGAGATCACCTGACGAGCAGAAGGAACCAAGGTTCCAAACAGCAGTTGTTTTGTCAGAAGAAACTGAGTGATGGGTTGTTTTAAATTTTTGTTTTGGTTTTGATTTGACTTTCATGAGGCCTGAAAACCATTCCAAATAAGATGCAGTCTGTCCTTGAGCTTCCCCACATACCTGGAAATCAAACTCCATAGAAATCTCTCCGAAGTCCACATACAATGCTAATGCACTCATGTCAATAGTTTTCAGAACCTCCAAACTGAGATTTAGACCAGCTGGCAATGTGAGGTAAACCAGGTGAACTTACAGATGGTAAATATTTTACCCATTAGTCTCCTGGTCTTGGAGTCTGTCACACGGTTCCCTTCCTATGTGCCAAGGACTGTTCTAGGAACCTGGTATATATCAGTAAATGTCTGTTGAATAATAAATAAAACACTATTCAAAATCATCTTGTCAATCAGTTAAAGTATCTCCTAAGTGGCTTCTATGCAAGCAAGATCCCCCCAGCCTGCTTTCTCTATAAATGGGAGGGGTGGGGGGAATAGAGTGTGGAAAGTGGAAACCATCTCAGACAAAGCTCTCCCACACCATACCGTGGGTTAAGGATTGGCCCAGATCTGAAGTAGACCATTCATCCCCTTGACAATTTTTGCACTGAGTTTTCTTAGGATGACGTCGACAGGTGAATTAACTTGCTTCTTTCTCTAATTAAGGCTTTTGAAAGTCCCCATTGAAGTCCTAACACACACACACACACACACACACACACACACACACACAGTGGGATAGATAGTATTGAACACTCTAACAATCACTGTTCTGAGAGGCAAACAACAGAAAACAAATCCAGCTAAACTAAGCAGAAGAGGAATGTATCTGCAGTCCATTGGCTAGTTCACAGAATCGCTGGAAGTTTGGAGAATCAGGATCAAAAGAGAAAGACGAAGAGAAATAAGGCACTGAGAAGATCACACCCTGAGAACAGTCTTCTTAACACACCATCACTGACGCCACTGTCACTGGACTCTTGTCTGTATCACATCCTGTGCGACTCTGTCACTCAAGTTTCAAAGTCCTAGGACGGGAACATCCAATTGACTCAGGCTGTGTCACATGCCTACACCCTAGCTGCCAGGAAGCTGGGAAAGGTGGTAACTGCCACCACCTTCATTTTCTCAGATGGGTTATTTGGAGACTAATATGTCAAAAATAATATGTTCCATCCCTTTGGCTCCCCACGTTTCCTCACCCTACGAACTTAACACGACTACCTTCAAAATACTGCAAGTACTTTCAAGGCAGTTGGTTAAGCGTCCAACTCTTGATTTCAGCCCAGGTCATGCTCTTATGGTTTGTGAGATGAAACCCCCACATCAGGCTCTGTACTGACAGCACAGAGCCTGCTTGGGATTCTCTCCCTCCCTCTCTCTGCCCTTCCCCTGGTCTCTCTCTCTCTCAAAATAAAGAAACTTTATAAATGAATGAATGAATGAATGAATGAATAAAATACTGAAAGTACTTTCTTTTTTAAAATTTTTTAATTTTTTTTTTTTTTTTTGAGAGAGAGAGAGACAGAGCATGAATGGGGGAGGGCATAGACAGAGGAAGACACAGAATCTGAAGCAGGCTCCAGGCTCTGAGCTGTCCTCACAGAGTCCAACATGGGGCTCGAACCCACAAACCATGAGATCATGACCTGAGCCAAAGTTGGACGCTTAACTGACTGAGACACCCAGGCGCCCCTGAAAGTACTTTCAATTCACCCGAAGGTGAGGCACCCACATGACACTAATTATCCAGCTCAAAGTCTATGATCTCTAGACCATACATATTCCATGTCTAATTCTATTGCCATCCTGTCTTGATGTTCTAGGTATCATCAATATTCTGTCTTGATACTCTAGGTACTTTATTACCTAGGTGTCCTAAGTGATACATTATAAAATAATCATCATCAAGACTATAGGAATAATGAGAGACAGGCAAACGAAAGGAAATTAATCAAAATTATAAAAGTACATATTAAAAGATAAGAAAAAGCAATAGTAAAAAATAGAGTCCATGCGTCAAAACCAGGGTATTTACGTCTCCCAACCTTCACTGCTTATTCCAACTTCTCTTACATCGTCCCTGGCATCTGCTAGGCAGCTCTTGACCTGGAAAATGCCTTTTCCTCTATTTCAATAAGCAAGAAAGCAAACTAAAACAAAAATGTAAGACCCAAAGGAGAGTGTTTTCATCTGATAGGGACAATAGTACACCTTCCCTGTCCTTTGGGGATATATTGTACCGTCAGCTCCATGCCATACTCCAGCATATAGGATATTTTCCATCCCACCATCCTGCAGGATTTTACACTCGTCCAAAGCACTGACCCCCTTAAACTCCCAATAAAACCAGCAGACAACCCCGACATTCTGGTCCCACAGAAACCAGCCTTATCTCAGATTATCTCAGAACTAGTATTGAATAACCCCCCCCCAAAAGACTGAGTTTTTCCTGCCCCCACTATACAGCTACTTTAGTAAACAGATGCAGTCCTTCTGCAAAAGATTGGAAGAAAAGATTCATAGAATGTGCTTGTGGCAATACTGCAGTATCTTCCCTGGAGGAACCCTGTCACCCCTTTGTTCAAAGAGCTCTGTGCCTGGCAGCTGACTCGGATTTAGAATGAGGTAAGGGCCATGACTTGACCGCCACATCTTTAAGGGGATTTTTGGTCTGTTTCTTTTATAGATCAAGTAAGACCTTAGTGGGTACCCATTTATTTCAATTCTACAGTCCCTGGAATTAACTAGCCCCCAAAGATACAGGTGGGTCGAAACATTCTGATTACTAATCTAACCAGACACAGGTCATAATTTGGTAACCATCTTGATTCTCACTTCAGCCTGTGCCATTCCAGAATTCTGTCACCCTGACTGAAATCAGGGATCCCGTTTCAGCTAGTGTCTCCTACCAGCAAGTAGAGATTTCCCACTATAGTACTTTCCAAAGATGCTAATACTCTCTCAGCAATCTTTTTTCAGAATATGTTAATGAAAAGTAATGTCTAGGCCCTCTTGAGGGCTATGTTCAGTGCCACCCCTCATCCCAAGAAACCAGATCCCTTGTGCTAGACTCTAAACCTCTCAGAGGGTTCCACTCAGGTCCTCCTCTGGCTGTGCCCCTCTCCGTGGAATAAAGACTCTCATAAGTTTACAGCAATCAACAGCTGTGGTTTCATCTGAAGTTTCAACTGGGTAGGGAGTTGGGGGACGGATCTGCTTCTAAGCTCACTTACATTGTTATTGGCAACTTACATTGTTATTCAACCCTTTAGGACATGGGGCTATAGAGTGACTCACAATATGTCAACTTGATTCTCCCAGGGAGCTGAGAAAGTGAGAGAGAGAGAGAACCCCAAGATTGAAACCACAGTGTTTTTATAAGCCTTAATCTCAGAAGTGATATTGTGTCTGTTATACTCTATTCATTAGAACGACTTCCCTAGGTCCAACCCAATACAGCAGGAGGGGATTACACAAGGATGTAAACATCAGGAGGCTGGTATTGGGGCAGTCCCAGCACAACTTCTTTAGTGGGGTTCAGGAATATTCCCAAATCAGGACGTCTTTGTACAGGCAACAAAACAACAAATGTCCATGACAAGCATCTAGGTAAATTAAGTATCCAAAGATGAAGGAAACCAATATAGACCCTGAAAAAAATAAGCTAAAATCACAGTATAATCTTAGAAGTTCTCTGTCTCGTTCTTGTTTTGTTTCTGTAGACATTTGCGCAAGTCTGGCCATTTACGTGTGCCGAGAGACGGTGCCCACATGGTGTGATTCAACAGACACAAAGAAAATCTGCTTCCTGGGACTGAGGAAGCCTCTACCCCCAGCTGCCATGCTTTCACTCTGTCTCACACTTGGCGCATTCCAATATTGGAAAGGTGTTCTTTGAGCACAAAGCTCTTGACTTAAGGCAAACAACTCTGAGTCTGTTAACACAGGAAAATGTTCTCAGTCATTACTACCTTGGCATGAATGTGGTGGCTCAGATCATTCGTAGAACATATACTTTTTAAATGTCTGTCTATTTATTTTGAGACAGAGAGTGCATGTGTGAGCACGTGTGAGGAGGGGAAGGGCAGAGAGAGAGGAAGAGAGAATCCCAAGCAAGTTCCATGCTGTCAGTGCAGAGCCCTACTTGGGGCTCGATTTCACTAACCATAAGATCATGACCTAAGCCAAAGTCAAGAGTAGGATGCTTAACTGGTGCCCCTGTAGGATATACTTTGAGTGTGAAAGAAAAGTAGTAAAGAAGAAAGAGCAGGAAGATCCCTAGGGACAATTTTGACGTGATTCCAACCACCAGAAGAGAAGGAACATTGAGATGAGGTACATCAAAGCCATCCTTCATTTTCTTTAAAGTTCTTCCCACAATTTTGAGTCCACAACAAACAATCATATTGCCCTTATATATAGTGCTTTCTTTCTCTGACCCTTTCTTCTTACAGTGACCTAGTGAGGTGGGGACCACTTCCACTGTTTAATAAGGAGGTAACATGACTTGCCCAAGGCCACACAGCCATTTTCCTACTTCACAGCAGAGTCAGAATTACAATCAAAGGATGTGGATTCTAATAGCAATGTTCTTTCCACTGTAATATCTTCCAGCCTAAAAAAGAGGGGAGCGGCAAAGGGGGTTTTCCAGAGTGATCAGTAAGAGAAGGACTCATTCATGACAAGGATAACATCACTCCTTATAACGCTGACAACACAAGTAAAACAAATCCCTGCTTGAAAGGCTGGCACACACCTTCGTAGGTATTAGGGATTCTGTATTCCAATCTCAAACATCAAAGCTTCGATTAGATGGAAATGAATGAGCAAACAAACAAACATCCTCTTAAATACAGAGAACAAATCAGTGGTTGCCAAGGGGGCAGATGAGTGAAACAGATGAAGGGGATTAAGAGGTACAAAGTTCCGGGCCACCTGGGTGGTTCAGTCCATGAAACGCTTGAGTTCGGCTCAGGTCATGATATCGCAGTTCCTGAGTTCAAGCCCCACATGGGGCTCTCTGCTGTCAGTGCAGAGCTGGCTTCAGATCCTCTGTCCCCCTCTCTCTCTGCCTGTCTCCCACTCACATGCACTCTCTCTCTCTCTCAAAAATAAAATGAACAGTAAAAAAAAATGAAATAAAGTACACACTTCCAGCTGTAAAATAAATAAGTCACGAGGATGAAAAGTGCAGCATCGGAAATAGAGTAATAATAATCCTGTGATAATATCGTGTGGTAGCAGATGGTGACTACGCGTATTGTGGCAAGCATTGCATAAAGTATAGAATTGTCAAATCTATATGTTGTACACCTGAAATGAATGTAACATTGTATGTTAATTATTCCTCAATTTCAAAATTTAGAAAAACGGGTACAACATTTGGGAAAGGGTAGTTTAAGTTGAACGGGAAGCCATACAGTTTTGATGCTAAAGCATGCAGGCTCTAGAATGGTGCTTTGGAATATTACAACTTGTAGAGGACAAGTTTCCATCCCAGAAGTTGCGTTTTAGGGTCTAACGCCACTTCATCATTTTCAGTGGCCCATCCAGACACAGCCAAAGAAAAGGCTGATACGAGGCTAAGCCGTGAGTCTTAGGTGACCCATTAAGTTCTGGTTTTTATCTTGTCTTCCACACTTGAGAGTACAGGGGCAAAAATCTGTTGCTGAAGAAGTGTGAGCACACTTTTTCTGTGAAGGGCCACATAAGTAAACACTTTAGACTTGGTGGGTCAGACAGTCTATGTCACAATTATTCCGTCCTACCATTCTAGGGCAAAAGCAGTCATGTGTTTTTGTTTTAAATGATAGGCATGGCCAGGGTCGACCCAGGCGCGGTGAGGTCCTTGCAGGACCCAGAGAGTGTGCATCTGCTGAATTCTTGTACCCTGGGCTCCTTGCTTCTCCTACCCAATCCCAGTCCTGGGCATGGCTATGTTGCAATGAAATTTTACTTACAAAAGCAGTGGCATCACAGAGCCAAAAGGTAGAAACCTAAGTGTCCATCAACTGATGAATGGGGGAAAAAATATGGTAGATCCCTGGACTGGAATATTATCCAGCCATAAGAATTGCTAACTAAAAGAAGACAGTCACAGGGGCGCCTGCGTGGCTCAGTTGGTTAAGCGTCCGACTTCGGCTCAGGTCATGATCTTGCGGTTCATGAGTTTGGGCCCCCAGTCAAGCTCTGTGCTGACAGCTCAGAGCCTGGAACCTGCTTAAGATTCTGTGTCTCCCTCTCTCTGCCCCTCCCTGCTCATTCTCTCTCTCTCTCTCTCTCTCTCTCTCTCTTTCTCTCTCTCTCTTTCACACACACACACAAGTAAACATTTTTTTTAAAAAAGAAAACAGTCACAAAAGACCATATATTATATGATTCCATTCATATGAATGGAATATCCAGAAGGAAAATCTACAGAGACAGAAAGTAGATTAGTGGTTGCTTAGGGGAGAGAAGGGAAATGGGGAGATGTTGGGGGGACAGAAACAGCTAAAGGGTACTGGTTTCTTTTTGACATGATGAGAATTTTCTAAAACTGTGGTAATGGCTGCATGTATCTGTGAATATACTAAAAACCATTGAATTGTACACTTTAAGTTGACAAATTGTATTTATATGAATTATATCTCAATAAAGCTGTTAAAGACCCAAAAGAACAGCTGGCAGACCAGATTTGGCCCACTGGCCATAGTTTGCCAACCATGCTCCTGTATGCAGTTTTTTATTTTACTTTATTTTATTTTATTTTATTTTATTTTAAACATTTATTTATTCTTGAGAGTGCGTGTGAGCAGGGAAGCGTCAGACAGAGAGGGAGACAGAATCTGAAGCAGGGTCCAGGCTCCGAGCTGTCAGCACAGAGCCCGATGTGGGGCTTGAACCCACGCACCGCGAGATCATGACCTGAGCCGAAGTCAGACGCTTAACCAACTGAGCCACCCAGGCACCCCCCTGTATGCCCTTTTTAAAAAATTGATCTGCTTTCACCTTCGGAGCAAACCTGCGAGGCAGGGACTATTTTTGAGGCTCCGAATGACTGGGTAACTTGCCCAGGGTCAATCAGCTGACAAGTGGAGGACCAGAGGCCCCGCCGACCTCAGAGGGCATGCCATGTACTGTGTCACTCAGACAAAAAGTCTCGCTGTTTTATCTCCTCTAGAGTGCAGTTGACCTTTGAACAACACAAAGGTCACAGGTGCCGACCGCCCCCAGCCAAAAACCCGCGTTCAATTTTTGGCCGCCCAACAAACTTAACTACTAACAGCCGACTGTCGACCCGAAGCCTTACCAATAATATAAATGGCCGATTAAAACATTTTGCCCGTATTCTTGCAACAAAGTAGGCTAGAGAAAAGATAATATTATTTTAAAAACCATAAGGAAGAGGAAAGGCACCTACAGTTCTGTATGTGTTCATCAAAAAGAATCCGCATGTAATGGATCCGCACGTTTCAAACCCGTGTTGTTCAAGGGTCAACTGTCTATGTCCAGAGCAGTGTGCTTGGTAAGGATGCAATAAACTGTCGGTTGCTTGGCTTGGTTTGTATTTAGAGAAATCACTTAGTGTGAGAGTTAGGAAGACAGACTCTGGGGGCGCCTGGGAGGCTCAGTCCGAGAGGCAAACAACTTTTGATCTCGGGGTTGTGAGTTCGAGCCCCATGTTGGGTGTAGAGATCACTTAAAAATAAAATCTTAGGGGCGCCTGGGTGGCTCGGTCGGTTAAGCATCTGACTTCGGCTCAGGTCATGATCTCACGGTCCGTGGGTTCGAGCCCCGCGTCGGGCTCTGTGCTGACAGCTCAGAGCCTGGAGCCTGCTTCAGATCCTGTGTCTCCCTCTCTCTGTGACCCTCCCCCGTTCATGCTCTGTCTCTCTCTGTCTCAAAAATAAATAAACGTTAAAAAAAAATTTTTTTTTAATAAAATAAAATCTTATAAAAAGAAGAAGGAGGGGGAGGGGGAGGGGAGGAGGAGGAGGACCCTACACAAACTGCTGCCCTTTGCTGTGCCTCAGTTTTCTCATCTGTAAAATGAGAATAAGAACTCCTGTCTCCTAGGATGGGTGTGAGAAATTAACAAATTGTTCATAGTAAACATTTTAGAACCCTGAATCCCATTTGCTACTATTAGGTACCAGCCAGGCTTCCGAGGGTGTTGATTCTGTCACAGGGAATACAATCTATCTCAATGATGGACAATCGAGGCATCAAAACAGACCAGCGAGGAAAATCCAGGAAACAGAGGAGAGGTGCTTGGCCCTGATCGAATCACGCCAAAAATGGGTCTTACTGCTTGTGCAAATCGCCGACCCCCCCGAGCATCTGGGTCTCCCGAGTGCACGGGACCTCTGGGGTCTGGGCAAGCCCTGGGGTGACAGGCAGAGGGGGCCATTCTGGCCGGCTGGGCCTGCGGACGAGGGCGCACACCCGGCATCAGGCCCACAGCACCGCCCAGCTGCGCCTCACTTTCCATTTAGCTTATAATAGCAGATATGAAAATTTCATCAGCTTTCCTGCTTTACTCTTGTGAAATATTAAACGTTAATAAATTATTAAGCTCAATGTAAAATACTACAAATGTTCATAGATCTCATCAAGAGGTACTTCAGAAGCGCGTTTGTTATAGGGCTATTTCGGGCCAAGCAATCTACTCCGATAAGGGGCGCCTTTTTTCTTCTTCCATTATTTGTGCTTCTTGATAGGGAAATGTCTATTCTGGGATTCGGGGGCGGCCGACGGGCACAGAAATAAGGAAGCAGGACGTCTGTCCGCATGGCTGCTTCACCCATCCAGGGATGACTGTGGGCAGGATCTGGAGTCTGGGGTGAGGGGGACGTTGACAGGGTGGGGCCCAAACTTTGGGGAGACAGGCGTCCCCCGAGTGACCTTAGCGCTCAGCCCCTGAAGCAGGACAGTCACCTCAGTCCGGCCTGCACCAAGGGGTTCGGATGGCCTAGGGACGTAGGTTTGGTGAACTGGGTCAAGTTTGCTTTTCAGGGAGTCTGGGGCTCTTTCCCAGACAGAAGGCCAGGGGCTTGTGACGCCTGCTCAACTGACGGCCACCTTCCCAGGGAGCAGAGAGCTCGCCATTCCCGGGAAAGAACGTGCAAAGAAACGTGCAGAAGGACCTGTGAGGCGAGCCCTGCTGCTGCTTCGCTCCCTCTCCTAGCCTCCTGGACACATATCTGGGTGAGAAAGAGAGAGAAGGCTCCAGAAGGAACCAGGAATGGAAGCCCCCACTGCACTGCGCCCCAACGACTCTGCTTGGAGACCCGTCTTGCAAAGCGGAGGCACTTTCCCCTGCTTTGTCACAGATTGCCCTATCGCTCAGCACATGGGTGACAGTGAGCCGTGGACTAGAGCTCCGGACACAGGACGGTGTGGAGCACGATGACGCCTGGTGGCCCGGCCGTTCCTGGGACGGCAGCCCCAGACACAGGTGGGCTCGAGCATCAGAAGGATGCTGTGGGGCAAAGAGACATCTGCGCCTTGCCGAGCATCTGGGCAGCCCTGCCCCCCTTCCGTCCTCCCCCCCCCAACACCTGAGACCACCCCTTGCACCTCCCCCTCCCGCCCAACCCAGGAGGCCTTCCTGTCCCTGGCTCAAGTGTCCTTCACTCTGCCATCCTGCCTAACTCCCTGTCTCTGTATATCTGCTCATGCGATCTATTTTGTAAATCGGAGCAGCATCCGACCTAGCAGCAAAGAGCCAGCAGGACAGGAATGGTTTTGCCCACAATAGAAAACTGACCTGCTATAGCTTAGCACCTAACAGCCCTTCTTGCCTGCTACACACTGGCCCGGCGATGGGAGGGTGCAAGAAACCTGCTCCTTCATGCTTTCGGCACTTTCTATATCTCTTTAGGGCATTTGGGGTTTTCTCTCCTATAGGCGCTTCATGCCACCCCTCTAGACGCGGTGTCCCTCCCATGTAACATCAAGTACGCAAAACCTGACTTCGGTGGCTTGAGTGAATGGGGCCTGTTTTCCTCACATAACAAGAACTGCATAACAAGAACCCAGCACTGGCTATGCTTCCCCACTCCCTCCCTTAGCGGTCGGCTTTCACACTGCTCTCAGTTCATGGTAACAACGTGGCTGCTGCAGTCCCAGCCATCACATCTGCCTTCGGGGTAGGAGATGGGCCAGTGGGGAGAGCCAGCTGCAGCTTCATAAAACCCCTTTTATCAGAAAAGCAAAAGATACATTCACTGGCGATGCTCGTTATCTCTGTCTTCTGCCTAAGCCCCCCTGCCGTGACCCAAATCCACATTCAACAGTCTACTCGACATCTCTGGGGTTCCCACAGGTACCTGAGAAGACCAGAAGACCTGGGCTTGAGACCGAGCTATGCCACTATCTAGTGACCTTGATAAAGGCACGCAAGTTCGCTGACCCTCAGTTTGTACCTCATCTGGGACTAACGCACACCCCCACAGAGCTGCTGCAAGGAACAAACCGGATAATACAGGTCGAAGTGCTTTGAAAATCGTAAAGCACACCAGCAGCATCTCCTAAGTGTGCTCCAAGAATAACAGAAACAAAAATGTCTATGCACAGTCTTTCCCAGGGCCCACCCCTCCTCCTTCTAGATTCTTCTTTGCCTCGCCAACTCACTGCCCCCCACCCCTCGTTGTGCGGCATCCTAGCCGCAGGCCGAGAATTCAGAGGGAAGCGGTCTGCATGGGTTAGAAGGCAGGCACGGTGCCCAGGTACGCAGGTCACAGGTGAGGGGAGCAGGATTTGGGGAATGGAGGGGTGAGTCGGGAGGCATATGAGTCAGCTCAGGCGGCCACAGCTACTACCACAGCCTGGGGGGTTTAAACACAGACCTTTATTTTCTCACAGTTCCGGGGGCTGCAAGTCCAAGTCGAAGGTGTCACAGGGCTGGATTCTTCCGGGGCCTCCCTCCTTGGCTTGTAGACGGTCGCCTTCTCCCTGTGTCCTCGAGTGGCCTTCCCTGTGCGTGTCTGTGTCCTAATCACCTGTTCTTGTAAGGACGCCATCCTACTGCATTAGGGCCAGCCCTCATGACCTCATCTTATCTCAGTTTGCCCCCAAAGACCCTGTCTCCAAACGCAGTCACCTGCGGAGGGACTGGGGCAGAGCTGCAGCCGTTGGGGTGGTGGAAAGAAGCAGGTGTGACGTGGGAAAGCCTTGAGAAAAAGTAGAGCCGTCATTCTGCCCCACTTCTCCACACCACGCACACACGTGTACCCCATCTGTCCTCTTTTCCCTGCTGGCTTCTGTCAGGGACAAGCCACCATGGAGGAGAATCTCCGTGGGGAGAGAGAGAGAGACCGGACAGAGAGCCACCCGCGGCTGCCAGCGTGGGAAGGGCAAGGGGGGAAGAGTGAGAGGGCCCCGGGGGTGTCTGGGGGTGCCTTGGTGGGAATCTGGCTGCACCCGGGGGCTCTGCACCTTTCTGGGCCGGGAGAGACGTCTCAGCTGGGCCCTGGGTGGATGCTGATGACACAGGAATGCTAAGCTCCTAGAGAAATGAATAGGGGTTGGTTCCTTAGAGAGGTTTAGACAAAGTGCTTAGGAACCCCTGGCTGCGATGATAGGAACCTGATCCTTTGGCTGGAGCCCCTGGGCCTGACATTCGGGCCTGAGCGCGGCGGGCGTTGGGCCCCGTCGGCCTGTTCCACCTCCAAGCCCTCACGGTTGGGGCTGTTCCTCCGCATCTGTGTCAACGCCAGTCTTCCAGGGAAAACCATCTGGAACTTGCCACACCCCTCAGGGTAAGGAAGGAACGGCGGCCTTCTTGAGCCAGTCCCAGCTTTGAAACCCGCTCAGTTCGACAGAGCCGCACGGCCGGGATCCTGCCTTCAAGGGGGCCCCCGTCTCCGCCCGGGTACCGCCATCCCACTGGCAGATGGTGCACCTGCTCTCTTGCCTCGTCCCCCACCTCCCCTCACCCAGGCCGTGTTCAGGACCTCTGACAAGGTGTTCCTGCCTCCAGCCTCGCCTGTTTCTCTCACTCGGATGCCCGCGAGGTCCTCACGAGGGAGGCACCCCGCCACCAGATGAAAAACTCAGCGGCAACCTTCCTGACAGAGGCAGGGGTATGGAGGGCGGGAGCCCAGGGTCCCCGTCCCACTCCACCCCACCACGGGTTGGCCCCGTTCATACGCCCAACTTCAGGATTATTAAGAGCCCATGTGGCAGCTTTGCCCAAATCAAAAAAGATTCTCCTTCTTAAGACACTTCGTTTCCGTTTATTGTAAAACTGTCATTTTCTGATATTTATCATCATCGTTTTCCTGTCTTTATTAGAATGAGACATGTTACTTCTACTTTCTACAATAACATACAAATCTATGGTTTCTAGGGATGCTGACGGCACAGAGCCTGCTTGGGTTTCTCTCTCTTCCTCTCTCTCTCTCTCTCTCTCTCTCTCTCTTTCTGCCCCTCCCCCACTCACGCACACTTGCACCCACTCTCCCTCTCTCAAAAAATAACATGAAAAAAATAAAAATAAAGAAAACTGTCCTTTAAGAGAACCAAAGTTTCTATTAGGTCAATGGTACTCTCTTTGATGCGGCATCCTTGAGCCCATGCACAGCCTGCCAAACCGTACACAGAGGCCCTGCCCAGCCCTCCATCTGCTAGTGCTAGAGTTGTACCCTGAAGTCTTGCCCCTTCTCTCCCCTTGTGGTTGTGGACAGAACCACTACATACACATAAACACACACACACACACACACACACACACACACACAAATACATGAGCCAGCTGCCCACCTGAGTTCCAGAACCACCTGCTACTTGGACACCTTCTTTGTGAAGCCAAACCAGCACCAGAGGTATCCTGACCCACCTTGCATGTCAGAGAGTCCATATCCTGTGCACAGGGAAACCCCTGGGGGCCAATGTCCCCACTGTCACCTGTCCAACCTTCCTCCCCCAGGGTAAATTTAAGTCTCCTTGGAAGAACAGAAACCCCCCCCAGAATTCCTCAGTGTTCTGCCCAAAGCCCCCTCCTTCAGACTGCGTACCCGTCAAGCCCGGTGAGTGTGACTGGTTCCTTTTCTTGGTCTCTGTGGCTCCCATATACCTCTGCTGTTTCATTTACCAGCTGGTGCCTTAATTTCCTGTTTCTGTTTGTTCCTTTCGACAGACGGCGGGATCCTTAAAGATGGATGGGTCCTCCTTCCCTTCATTCTTGTAGGTGCAGGGTTACACCAAGCCCTACAGAGCTGGCTGGCCGCAGGGTGGATGCCTTCCCCAACAATGATAAGGTTTATGTCATTCTGCACTTTCTTGGCGTCACATACCGCGAGCTCAGGGGCAGAGTGGCAGGACACAATGGGCAAGCTTTTGTCCTCAAACCCAGAGGAGGGGGGTGGGCAGGACGACATGGCTCTGGAGACCACCTGAAATGTAGTGCTGTGTGGGACGCCCAAGTGGCTCAGTCGGTTGAGCATCCAACTCTTGATATCAGGTCAGCTTGTGATCTCTCAGTCGTGAGATCAAGCCCGGCATCAGCATGGAACCTGCTTGGGATTCTCTCTCTCTCCCCATTTCTCTGCCCCTCTACCCTGCTCGTACTCTCTCTCTCTCTCTCTCTCTCTCTCTCGAAATAAATAAACATCTTGTAAAACATAAATGTAGTGATGTTTAAGAAAGAAGCTATTTTTCTTTCATGAGCAAAGGACACTGCTTGTGTCTTATATTATCCTGCTTCCTGGGAATAATGTCCTCCGAAGGCCATCAGTGCCCTCCTGATAACCAGGCCTCCCCGGTGCCTGATTTTCATATTCCTCTTGGCTTTACCAGCACGGAGGACTCTGGAAGGCATCCTTCCTTCCCCAGGGAGTAGAAGCTAATGGATGCCTAATTCAATAGCTCTCACATTGTAAAGCACCGGCTAATAAAAAGCATTTATGGAAAATTCAGCAGAGAACTTTACATCCCTACTCCCCCAATAAAAGCCTGATCATCTCCAAATGTTACATGCTCACGTGGGTCGAAGTGGCTGGATGGGCCCAGCTCCAAACTCATACCAGAGCATCCAACCACTGCCAAATATTGCTCCACAGGCACTGGCCTGCCTCACTTCTCCGCTCGGCAGCCCTCGGGCTTGGCTGCCCCAACCCTTGCCCTGGCCTGGCCTCAGGGCCAGGTGCGGGCCTCTGCATTTTCCCTCTACCCACCCCTACAGAAGGTAATCACTCCTCACCATTGCACAGAGCAGTCTTACTGCTTGAGGTCAGGGCCAGCCATGCTGCCTTTGTGCCCCTGTGTGCCCCTGTGCTAAACACTGACATGACTTAGCTCATTAATCTGCTTGTCCTGAGACGTGAGTCCCACCAGTGTTTACATTTTCTGGAAGAAACTGAGACAGAGAGCGGAAGCAATCTGCCCGAAGTCACAGAGTCAGGCTCTGGACGCCATGGGCTTCAGCACTGCGGTCTACCGCCCCCCGCTGGTCATATTAGTAGACTGATCTGATTTGTGTCTAACACTTTTGGGTGATTGGTCCCCGGCTCTGTCTTCCCCAGCCCCACCCTCCTATCGGGTCCTGCAAAGAGAGGTGAGGATCCCAGAGCCCTTCTGACCATTTCCCCAAGACCCAAGAATTAAAGCATTCGGGCCAGAGAGTTGAAGGTAACCACCTTGGGGCCAGCTCAAGGCAGGGATGACGTTGGGCTGTGTGACCTTAGGCCGTGGCAGCCCTGGGCCACTCCAGGAACCTGGTGGGGAAAACCGCAGGCTTTCAGGTCCCACCTCCTGCCAGACACACCCAGTAGCAGGGTGTATTCTGCCCTCAGGGGCAGAGAAGGTGTGACCACACTATCCTATTCCAGCCCCCCAAGTCTCCATTCAACATTCCTGCATTCATCCCCCCTCCCCCCTCTCCCAGGAGGGGCCAGCAACCAGGGGAAGGCTAAAAGGAACCTTAAGGAACATAAGGTTCCAACATAAGGAAACTGAGGTTTGAAGGCTTGTTCCTGATTTACCCAAAGCCTCAGAATTACGTAGAAGCCCAGTTAGGACTCAAAGTACCATTGACTGATTCCCAACCTATCCTCCTTTCCTTAAATCCTGCAGAATAAAACCCATGGTGCTGCCTGTTCCTCCGTGCACTGCAGCCTAGAGATAAGGCAAGCCGCTCAGAGCTCCCACCCACCTGCCATTAATGAGGGAGCATAAGGCAAGCCGAGGGCCAAGCACACCTCCCACCTCCCAAGTGGGATCTGAGTGGTATTCCTCAGGGACTCCCGGCTGCCCAAAAACAAAGGAAAGGACAGAAAACAAATGGCTAAACGGATAAGAGTCTCTATCAGTTTACAAATATCTTAGCACAATTAGAAAAAGAAAAAAAAAATGTGGGGGGAAATCTTATCAGTAGCCTAAAGTCCAGAAACTCCCTAATGTCTTAATGTTAATGCTTTGCTAGAGGGAAAAACAATCTTAGCTTAACAACAGCTGAGCCTCGGGGCGCCTGGGTGGTTCAGTTGGTTAAGTATCTGACTCTGGCTCAGGTCATGATCTTGCGGTTCCTGCTTTCGAGCCCCATGTCAGGCTCTGTGCTGACAGCTTGGAGCCTGGATCCTGCTTCGGATCCTGCTTCGGATTCTGTGTCTCCCTCTCTCTCTGCCCCTCCCCTGCTCATGCCCTGTCTCTCTCCGTCCCTCAAAAATAAATAAATGTTAAAAAAAAATTAACGATAGCTAAGCCTCCAGTAATCTATGAGCCCTTAGCACATGAAAATCCCTTTAAGAACCTTTCTCTTGACTTTACCTCCCCCAACTCCACAGTGTATAAGCAGTCACTCTTCACAACCCCAGCGCAGCCCTTTCTGCCCACGGGTCATGTCCTTGTGCTTTAGTAAAATCACCTTTTTGCACCAAAGACGTCTTCAAGGATTCTTTCTTGGCCGTCAGCACCGGGCTCCACCATCACCCCAAAACCTCGTCACCTCATCACCCATGACTTCTCTTCCCACCCTGCCTCTGCCCAGGACCCCTGCCCACTTTGCGTCAATGCCTCACACGTCTCCCCACCCGGGGAAGCCGTCCCCAAAGCCTGGGGGGGCACAAAGCGCCCTGTCGTCCATGTCCTCGATGCTGCACTGTTCATCCGCTCCGTCCCTCACTGCTCTGCAGAGACACCTGCTCCAGCTCTGCCTTCTCGCAGGACGGGGACTCTTCAAGCGTCGGGTGGGTTCTCCAGGGACAAGGGCCGGCACCCACATGCCAAGGAAACCCAGTGTCCCACTTTGGACCTGGGTGGGCGAAGCCTCCGCCTGCCTGGCCGGGAAGGCAGCCGAAGGGGACGGACGGAAGCATGGTGGGCACCAGCAGCTGTTCCCCTTTCTCTCTGTCCCTCCTAACGCGTCGCCACCCTCCTCAGTCCTCCCCCATCCCAGAATGGCGTCTCTTGATGAAATCTTTCTGGTGAGCTCAAACTCTGACTGGTTTAGGAAGAGCCACTTCCCAAGGCAGCATGATAGACCTAAGGGAGATGTGGCAGCCACCGGGGGTTGCTTTTGCCTGGCGAGGACCCTGGGCCAAGAGGAAGGGACTGGCTGGGGTTGGGCCATGCACCAACAATGTGGGGTATGCCTGGCTCTCAGAGTCCGGCTGCAAAAGCCTGGACGGAGAGGAAATGGTAATGCTGTTCAGCCGCCAGAAGAGACAAGATGCTCTGGGCCACCCCAAGGACCCAAATCAGGACTGTGTGGGAAGTTCCAGGGAGGCTGATTTGCTTGTCATAAGGAAGAACATTCCAGAAATCAGAACCCTCTAACTAGACTCCAAAGATGTCAGCTCTGTGAGACAAGGGACTGTCTTTGTCTTAGCTGCCACTCTACCCCCAGCTTGGGACACAGCAAATCCTCAGTGATACCCGCTGAAGGAATGCGTGGATGGACGCCCCCTGGACACGATGAGCTCACCCTCAAAGGACACGGGTGCAACACCATCTGCCAGGCAGAGGGCCCTGGCCATGGGGAGTGCTAAGTCAGCGGTGACTGAATGCATCCCCTCCAAGAAGCATCCTCAGTCCAGGATGCCCTGACCCATTGGCACTGGCCCAGTGAGCCTCCAGCCAACCGCTCATGAGCGACCCCTTGTCTTTGCCTTCTGTGAGCTCTTCAGGGCCTAGCCCAGGCCACATCCCCAGCACATGTGCCCTAATGTCTGGTCCCTGCTCTGTTTCAGGCCACATCCCGCTAAGCCAAGTAGGTCTAATAGGGCTTGACTTTGAGACGATTTCTGTAGGTGCTTCATCGGCAAATTATAGCTCCTACAGGTTTCTCAGCCAAACCTGTAGGTACTAAAATTGTGTAGGAAATGGGGGCCTGATCTGTGTAATGTGATCTAATTATTGGAATCACATCTTGTAACTAATTCCTGCCTTGTAAACCCTATTCCCCGGGTCTAGGATCCTAATGTTTTAGCGGATCTTAAATGTCCAATTTATACACCTCTGAGATTTTATTTTAAAGTTCGCTGGTCACTGACGTGAACAACCTTGGTACCCTTCCTGGCCCATGGCAGGCCCTCATGACATGCTAGCTGATGAACAACGCGGGGGAGAGAAAACCTATATTCTGTTCGGCGTGGTGTCACCACAGGCGACCGGGTGCCCACGAGCCCCCAAAGCCAATTCAAAGGCATGACCCATAAAACCGAGAAGATGATGCAGAGGGTGGTCTGCCAGGAGCCCTTGGACATCACTCAGTCCAATCCACAAAGAACTAGGAGCCTCCTGTTGGGAGGACAGACAGGCCCAGAGCGCATTCTGGCCACACCACTTACCAGCTGCATAATCTCGGTCAGGTCACTTCCCTTTTCCAAGCCTCAAATTGCTCGTCAGTTAATGGGGCTAATTCCTCACTACTTCATGGATGGTGGTGAGAATGTGTCTCTCATAGACCAGATGCTCAGTGAGCGGTGGCCATTATTTTCCGGGCGAGGCCAGCATCAGACCCCTCGGAGCTCGCTCACAGCACGGTGTCCTGTTCGGGAACAGGCCAGGTCCCCCAGACTCAGCACCGTGTCCTAAGTCCCGGCAATGAGGATAAGCCCTCATTGTCCCTGCCCCTCCTCCCCTCTCTGCTTCTAGAAGGTCAGGGAGGTTTTCTGACCTCGTGGGTTTCCTGGGAGCTTGCTGGGGTGTCCCTTGTCACAGCCCCAGCCCCCACAGGTTAAGGCCTTGATGAGGTTTGATTTTTTTATTGGATGAGCCAAATGGGGGGAAGAGAAATTCCAATTCCCCCAGCAGCCCCCTCGGAAGCATTTGCTTCACCGCGCCAACCACAATTAAGTAATTTACGTTTGTTCTTTAATCCACACTGGAGAGGCATTGTCTAAATCAGTGCCTTGTCCAATTAAAGAAAACACTTCTTGGCAATAGTTTCCGGCAGGGCTCTTATGAGGCGTAGAGGATCCTGGCTTCGGGAGAGAACACAGGTGACGTTGCTGACATTTCAATTAGCTTTTACTTTACTTGGGGAATTGATGCCTTTCTCTGGCATAATTACATCCTGAGCTGGTCTGCAAATCCTCCTGTCCTTCAAAGTCACTCTCTGGCCTCCCTTCCTCCTACAGGAAGCCTTCCCTGGCCCCTCACCCCCAGCCTCGATGACCCTCTGGGTTCTGACCTCCTACGACACTCCCTGTTACTCTGCCCTGAGGGCCTCTGATTAGTTTCTCACGCAGCCTTGGAAACGAGCCGGCTGCAAAACGCATATCTGGACGAAGCTCGCGGCAGGCAAGAGCAAAGCTGAGAAAAGTCACAGGCAGCAGCCGAGGCCAGAAGACTCCCCAGTTCCTGACGGATCCACGTGAGCAGCTAGCAGAGGGGCCTGGCGTCCCCCGGCCCCGTTTCAGAACACACAGCGTCAGCGAGGCCGCCCTTCCAGAAGCATTGTCAGTGCTTTTGCCCCTGCCGGCTGGCAAGGCGTGAGCTTAGGTTCTGAACTTGGGCTGCCTGCGCTCAGATCTCACCCCTTCCTCTGCCCCTCTCCAAAAACAAATTTCTCAACCTTTATAATAGAGACTAAAGTAGCTTCCACACGGATGAAACTTGAAGACATTGCACTACATAAAATAAGCCAGTCGCCAAGGGAAAAGACTATAGGATCCCATTTATACCAAGAGTAGTCAAATTCATAGAGGCAGGAAGTGGAAGAGTGGTTGCCAAGGGCCGGGGGAGGGGTGGGGAGTTGTTGCTTAATTAACGGGTGCAGAGTTTCCGTGGGGAAGAGAGAAAGTTCTAGAGATGCGTGGTGGTATGGTTGTACAACAGTGTAACTGTACTAGAACTAACCACTTGAAAGTGGTTAAAATGGTAAATTTGATGTTATATGTATTTTGCCACAATAAGAAAACAAATAGCTTCTCTTCTTTTTTTTTTTTTTTTTACATTTTATTTATTTTTGAGAGAGAGACAGAGCACAAGGGGGAGGGGCAGAGAGAGAGGGAGACATAGAATCTGATGCAAGCTCCAGGCTCTGAGCTGTCAGCACAGAGGTCCGACGTGGGGCTTGAACCCACGGACCGTGAGATCACGACCCGAGCCGAAGTCGGACGCTTAACCGACTGAGCCACCCAAACGCCCCAAAAACAAACGGCTTCTATCTGGTAGGACGGACGTGAGGGTTAGATGAGAGCATGTATGTCGAGTTTAGAATAGTGCCTGGCAGTGCTATTGTGCTGATGGTGACCCTTTCCCTCTTTGACCCTGGGGTTCTGACCCCTGGCTTGTCTCCCTGACGATGTCCTTCCCTCAGAGGAAAGCTTGTAAGAGTCTCAGATCCCACATGGAAATACGCTCACGTCGCTCATCATCGGGGAAACACAAAGCAAAACCACACTATCACCTCACACCTGTCAGAAGGGCTAAAATTGGCAACACAAAAACAAGTGTTGGCAAGGATGGGGAGGAAAGGGAACCCTGGTGCTCTGTTAGTAAGAATGCAAACCGGTGCGGCCACTGTGGAAAACAGCATGAAGAGAGCTCAAAAAACTAAAAATAGGATCACCATATGATCTAGCATTTCCACTTCGGGGTATCTGCCCAAAGAAAACAAAAACACTAAGTTGAAAAGATATCTGCACCCCTGTGGCTATTGCAGCGTTACTTACAATAGCCAAGATACGGAAGCAACTGAAGCGTCCCTTGATGGACGGGTGGATAACGAAAAGATGGTGTATGTAGTCAGTGGAATATTATTCAGCCATTAAGGAGAATGAAATCTTGCCGTTCACGAGAATGTGGATGAACCTAGACAGCATTATGCTAAGTGAAACAAACCAGACAGAGAAAAACAAATACCGTATGATTTCACCTACACGCGGAATCGAAAAAAACAAAACGACCACAAAAGTAGAAACAGATTCATAAATACAGAGAACGAACTGGTGGTTTCCGGGGGGAGGGCAGAAGGGGCAAAAATAGGTGAAGGGGTTTACGGGTACAAACTTCCAGTTATAAAAGAAATAAGTCACAGGGATCAAATGTACAGCATGGGGAACAGAGTCAATAACATTGTAATAACTTCGTGTGGTGACAGCTGGTAAGTACACTTATCAGTGGCCAGCGTTGTGTAATATACAGACTTGTCGATTCACTATGTTGTACACCTGAAACTAATATAACATTGTATGCCAACTCTACCCCAATTTAGACAATTTTTAAAGAATTGAGCCCCCTCCTCCCGCTGACCGACAGCTCAGTTCACAAAGCTGCCTTTCCCTATCATCCTCCCCCCACCGTCCTTGCCGGTGCATACACATGCACCATCCCACAGGGTGAGCCTGGCTTCTGAAATGACTCTTCGGGTTCTGGCACCAACGCCATTATCAACTGCAAGCAAGAGGAAGAAATGGAGGCTCAGAGAAGAAAAGTAACATGCCAGGACCTCACTGCTGGCAAACGCAGAGCCAGGATTCGGTGCCAGTTCTCCCTAGCCCCAAAGTCTAAATTCTTTCTACTAAGTGGCCATGCTCCCACCCCAAGAGGAAAGAGTAAATAGCACCCAACTGGTCTCAAGGCTATGCCTCCAACACTATGAAGTAAGACTAAGCTGTCTTCTTAGCTTCTTCTCACTCCTGGCAGCCCATTCTCTGGAATCTGGGAGAAACACAACACAATTTCTTTCCTCTGCCTTTCTTCATGACCACTATCCCCTGCCTACTTCCTGAAAACTCCTATTCATCCTTCAAAACCCACAGAAAATATCACCTCCTTTGAGAAAACTTTACAGATGCCAGCACCCCTTAGTTTAGATTAGATATCCTTCCTCTATGCTTCTAACCTTTTTTCTATCCTCCTACTTTTAACTTTGTTTGTAATTGATGTCTGTTCCTCCATAGAAGACTTCCAGCTTCTTAAGGGCTATGTTTTACCCCCAAAATCACCAAAAGAGGGCTTTTTTTCTTCTTTTTTTCCTAGTGTAGGGAGCCAACCGAAGAGAAATGGATCCCCAACACAAGGCTGGAAAGAGCAGGGAAAGAATACAAACTGAAGGCCATCCAGAACTTGGAAGGCACAATCAAGCCCAGATTTTGAGACTGAAATATCTTGGATTGGTCAACATCTTGGGTTTCACAAGGGCATTAAACCTTGCACACCATATTCAACTCGTTTCAAGGATTATTTTCATCGGCCCGTGTTGTCTAAATTAACCACCCCTTCTGTCCTCCCCCCACCAGCCTAGCTCCTCCCAGATAAAGACCCTGCAGTCAGACTTGTTCCCCCTCAGAGCTCCCTGTCTGCAGCCCCAGTTGTGAGAATCACAGGGCCCTCTGGACAGCTCAAGAATTTTACGATAATTTTTCCTCGAAGCGAAAGGGAAGGTAATGACACGCACAGCAGTGTTAATGCAACATTAAGATAAAAAAAATAAATTATTCATAAGCATGAAAATAATGTCAAGGTGCTGCTAATGTTTTAATTACAGCCGGTAATACTCCTTTTTGCCACAATGGACTCTGTGTGCAGTCACTGAAAACACGTGCAAGGGCACGGACACGGGTGCAGCCGCTACAGGCTGTTCATTCCCACGGGTGAAAGGAAGCCCCCCGTCTCTGAACCCACAAACCACAGAGATATTTCCTCCCCCTACAGCTTATGCGGGGAAATCCAGCATTAAGGACTTTTCTGCCTTGGTTACACATTAGATCCTCCCGGGAAGTTTATTGAAACCAAGGCCTAAGCCCCAGACCCAGAGGTTCTCTTACAATTGGGGTCACTTACTATGTCACGTTGCCCACTGCCCATCCCCCTGCTGCCCACCCACCCCTACCCGTCCTCACTTCCAGCTGCTGTGTTCCGGGCTCTTGTCGCTCTGCACGGGAATTACGGCCCAAGCCCTCCCTGTGCCTGACCTTCCCCCACCCCCACCCCTGTGACTTTTCCTGCACCCTGAAAGGGACCAGAGCTAGCTCTGTGATGGGGGAGACACCAGGAGTGGACACAGGGCATAGGTTTGAGGGACAAACGGACCTCCCTGTGGCCTCACGCAGCATGGGGGAGGCATGTGGCCACCAAGAGGATGGGAAGGCCCCAGAGATGAGATCTGGTACCTAGATCCGGTCATGTCAGTTACTCAGTGGTCAAAGCTCCACGTGCTGTGGCCAGATCACATGCTCGACACACAGGGACAGAGAGGAAAGGCCATCTCTGTCATCAGGAACCCTGGGTCCAGGGGAGAAAACCAGCACACAAACAGAGTGGCTGTGTGTGTGACCACTGCCCTCCTGGAGGAGAGCACCCAGGGAGTCCCGAGGTGGCACCCAGCCTGGCCTGTGGGGTCAGCAAGGGCTTCTGTAAGAGCTGATGTCCTTGGCTGTATCATCTGGATTTATGGAGCATCCCCCTCTCTCTTTCTGTGAAGCCTCCTGACTCTGAAAGACAGGTACTGTTACAGACCCCATTTACGGATGGGGACACCGAGGCTTGGAAACCCTGAGTAACTTGCCCAAGATCTGGGGTGTTCACGGCCACACTCCCAGCAGCACTGACAGGAGTTAGATGAGCAGATGAGGTGAGGGGGGGTTAGAGGTCACTGGTCCTCAAGCAGAGGTTCCCCACCTGCCATGGTCCCCACACCCTCAGCATCTCAGCGACAGTACCCTTCCCTTCTTGTGGCCCCACAACCTTTGAGAGGTGTGACGTACCCCCACAGGCCGGCCTCCGGCGACACAGGACCTGCGCACCTGTCAATACCTGTCTGTGGTAGGGCCTGCGCCCAGCGGCTCTCAGAAGGTGCAGGCAAATCACCAAGAGGTGAAGCCTGCTTGCTGGGACAGGCCTGAGGACAGCCACCTCACCCCCACCCAGTCCCCAGCAGAACAGCAGCCCTGATCAGCACCCCATGCTCCGGCCAGGGCCAGGCATGAACCCCGAGCCCTTACAGAGCTTTGCCAGGTCCTCAGACTGGTTCGTTCGTGGCTGGGTAACATTGCGAGACCCCTGCATATGGATGTTTTTTCTCCCTCCATTCCCCTCCCCCAACCCCTAACCCAGAGCCAGTAGCCGAGTCTATCCTTTATGGCCTCAGTAAAGATACACTACTTGGCAGAAAACAGCGGGGGGAAATAGCAACTCGTCCTAGATTTCGGGCCCCAAAAGTCCAAGCTCTTAGGACGGTGGTCCTCAAACCCAGTAGGGTACCAGAATCACCCAGAAGAGGGCTGGTGAAACACAGCTTACCGGGCCCCACCCCCAGAGTCCTGATGCCCAGGTGTGAGGTGGGGCCTGAGAGTTATCGGAATGAGTCCTGAAATAAGCACCCTGCCACTCTGACCACACCCGGAGGGCCCAATTCAGCCTCGTAAGAGAGCAAGGAGCTCTCTGGCCTGCAGGAGAAATACTAACACGAGATGAAAGAGTGATCTTCAAACAGCCAAAGAATGAGAACAGCAGGAAGGAAGGGAAGGACCACTTCTCCGCGTCCCGGGGGCGCAGCCACAAAGCTCCAGGTGGAGGTCATGAGCAGGTGCTCCGGGTCAGGCCAGGAGCACTTGCTCCCATGGTGACCAGTTCTTCCAGAGAAGTCCTCTAGGTAGAGCACTGCTTCCCCCCGGGGATGCTAATAGATTTCTGGCATCTCTGGAGGACGTAAAACCAGGCTGCTGAGGGGAGGCATGAGCCATGATGTGGCCTGGGAAGCAGGGCAGGCAGAAAGATGGACAGACAGCCTGGGTGTCCCCTGTTCCTGAGGCCGGGATGGGGCCTGCTGCACTGCCACCGGCAGTCTTCCCCCTCAATCTCAGAAAACATTCTCCTTTTATGCTTAAACAAGCTCCAGCAGATTTCAATTTTTTTTTTTCTTGGAGGTTCTGTCTTTCTATAAAGACAGGCGGGGGTGAAGGGGAGGTCTAGCACATGGTTTTCTAACTGCCCCTTTCTAGCTTATCTACAATTTTACAATTTTTCTTTTAAGTTTATTTACTTATTTTGAGAGAGAGAGAGAGCATGTGCACAGAGAGGAACAGAGAGACAGACAGAGAGAAAATCCCAAGCAGGCTCTGTGCTCACAGCACAGAGCCCGGCGTGGGGCTCGAACCCACAAACTGTGAGAGCATGACCTGAGCTGAAATCGAGTCAGAGGCTTAACTGACTGAGCCACCCAGGCGCCCCATAACTTCACAATTTGAAATTGAAACTGTGAGTTCCACATACGCAGACAAGCCATAAGGCTGAGCGTCCTTCCCCAGTAAGTTTTATCGATCTAGCACCGACCTTTGGCATCAATGCAGCTTCCTCGGAAGGAGTGCGCCCTTAGGCGGTGAGCAGTCATTTCCTCCTGCATGTGATGGACGAGGTCCGGTAGGAAAGTCCCCAAAGGGTGATAGAGCCGGCACCATCGACACCTGCACTGGGCTGACCAGGAGACGCGGGAAAACAAGGAAGTGTGCGCTCCTTCCCTGTAGCCTGGCCTGGCCGACAGAAGCGCCTACAAGACCCAAGGAGGGCAGACGCGGGGAGAGAGGAGGACGCTGAGAATCTGAGCAGGCGGGGGAAGACTGCATCCCTGGGTCGGGGATGAAGACAATCTCCGGTCCCTTTCCAACATCCCCAGCGCCACCCCGCAGGGTCCCCCTGACACTAGCGTCTCCCTTGCTTACAGACTACCTCTGGCTGTCACCCTTATCGGGGCAGGGACACCCACCTAGAAGACCACAGGCCCAGGCGCCCGAGCAGATGGGACCAGAGGTGTTGGGGGAAAAGTCAGAAGGAGAAATACCAGGTCTGCAGGGTTTCTGCCGGAGAGAGACTTCCCAGGGCCACCTCCTCTGGGGGAGTGACCCAAAAGCAAGCAGGCTCAGGCCTCTGATAATCTGCCCCAGGGGAGCTGCAGAAGCTCTAAATCCATTTCCTGCAAGGTGGGGCTCTCCCCGTCCCCAGATAATGCTGCACAGACCGGCCAGGGAGAAAAGGGGGTACCTTGGGAGGGAAGGAAGTGTGAGCTTTGGTCCTCATACCAAAAATGACGAGGAGAGAATTGAGGAGTGTGGAAGGAAGCCGCCATAGGTCCCCCGCCAAAGCAGTAGAAAAGCAAGCAACACAAGAACAGACCTCCCTCTGTGTAAGACTCGAATGAGAAACTAAGCATAGCCGTGTATGAACACCTCCCGGGAGCCATGCCTTGTGCTAAGTGATTTCCATGCAAGGTCTTGTTTAACACAGTGTCCTGTGGGCTAAGAGTTTCTACTCCCACTTTGCAGATGAGAAAACCGAGGCACTGAGACATCTCAGTTACGTTGCATTCTGGCTACGGCTGCCGTGGCCTTTACACCTTTACACCTTTGCTGCTTCCAGCTCGGTCTCCTCATCCTTGAGGTCAGCAGTGTCGCGTTCCAGTTGGCAGTGCTCGCACAGCCCCTGTGGCTGCAAAGCTCGCCTGTGCCTCAGGCTCAGGCACGCACTGACCCCTGGCCACACCAGCCTCTTCCCACCCTCCTGTCCTGAGCTTCCTACTCAAGCTTTTTTTTTTTTCTTTCAATTTTTCTTACTGTTTATTATTGAGAGAGAGCGTGCGTGGGGGAGGGGCAGAGAGAGGGAGACACAGAATCCGAAACAGGCTCCAGGCTCCGAGCTGTCGGCACGGAGCCCAACGTGGGGCTCTAACCCAGGAACCGGGAGATCATGACCTGAGCCGAAGTCAGATGCTTAGCCGACTGATCCACCCGGGTGCCCCTACTCAAGGCTTAGAGGGCCCTCCTCTGGGCAGCCCTGTCTCCCTCACTCACCCCACCAGAGCACTTACCGTATGCACAGGAATCGCCCGTGTGCTGGTCTTTTCCGGTTAGAGCCAAGTCAATGGGGACTTGCAGCTACTATGGGCTGAACCAATCAGTGACCGGGCACCCCCAGTGCTGAACCCATAATGGCAGAAGGTGGCCCGTCAGCACCTTCCAGCCAGAGACCATCAGGCGCTCCCCTGATCAAAGTTGGGTTCCGTAACTCTTTGCAACAAAGGAAAACACCGTGGGGGGAAGTGCAAGGCATCTCACTGAGAGGGTGTCAAGAGGAACTTTGAGGGTTTGGACCGTGTTACCCGATTTGGAGGAGGGCCCAGCGAAGCAGGCTTTGCTCTGGACCTCTGGACCAGAAGCCGCGAGGAAGCAGGGGTAATTCTGGCTGGACGTTTCGCTACATCTCATTCGAAAGGTGAGGGGGAGGAAGTGAGGCCAAGTATATAACTGGTAGAGAAGCATCGGCCACTTGCACGGATGGCTGCAGTCCTGCGCCTGGACGACATTCTTGTTTCCGAGCTCAGACATTACAGAGGGGTCTGGGTTTTGCCCCGAGCCCTCCTGGCGTGTCCGGTGTCAGTGGCCTGTGACATGGTTTGCATTCAACAGGAGCTGTGGGTTCCAGGCCAGCACCTGGCTCTCCGGGGCTGCTGTTGCCACAGCCATAAAGGAAAATCTCTCCCTTCTGGAAGTTCTCTCTGCTTCTGCCCTCCCCCACCCCCTGCTGCCCCCCACCCGGGCCCTGAGCTTCCTCTAATCCTTGTGTTTTCTTGACTTCCACTCCGGCTTCCTTTCAGGTATCAGTTCTTCGATCCTACAGGGTTCCACTCAAGATGGGTCTGTTGGAGGGGGAGGGAAGAGGGACGCAGACTCTGCAATAGGACGGGAAGGAAGAAAAAGGAGACCTCGTGAGCCCGTGGCATATTTCCAAAGCACTCAGACCCTTAGTGCTGCTGAGTCCAACTTCCTTTTAGCAGGTATTTTTAAGCATCGTTTTGCTAAAACACTGTCCCTCCCCACACCTTGGGTCGTATTGCCAGCTGGAGCCCGTGTCAGGAAGGCAAGTAGAGGGAAGGAGACCTAGGACTACCAAACTTTCCTTTTTGTAAACTATGAGTAATAAACACGACCCCTGTGAATTCCCCACCTGTTTCTGAATGACCAAACCCTTAAAATCTGTGCATCTCACACTGCACATCACCCATTTGTATTGTCTTAAAGACATCTCCCCTGTGTTATTTTCGTCCTCCCAAATAAATTGTAAGACCCTGAGAGGTGAAACTGCCCCCCATCTGATTGCAGTCTTCCCAACTTTACCATAAGCCGCTGAGGACGGGGAATGCATCCCATGGCTCTGGTGGCTGCCTCCCAACCCAGTCCAGTCTGGCTCCCCACACATCCCAGCTGGTTCACACACCCATGAAGTGCTCACGGTCTTGACTGAACTTCTCTTCCATAGGCCCCAGCAATGGGTCCAAGAGGAATTTAAATATCTGAGCCTTGCCCAGTTAGCTGTAGCTGATAAAGGGGCTGCAGGGGACAACCTCCATTTAATGGTGAGGGGCTTTCTCTTTCCTCCCGCAGAAGGAAGAAAGCCAAGCAGGAAATGCTAGCAGAGGTCCTCTCCCCATCCATGGCTATGGGGGGGGGGGGGGGGGGGGGGGGGGGGAGGGGCTTTGTGGTCTCTGGGCATCTGAGGATGTGCGCGTCGAATAACACGTTCTTCCGTGGCTCCATTCAGAACAGCTGCTCCAAGTGAGAAATGCCATGCCCTCTGCCCATAAGTGCAAGCTGGCTTTGTGGGCGTGTGTTAGGGTCAACGGGAGTAGGAAAGGGGGGAATGGAGGGGTTCTGTTTCCTTGACACGTGGGTGGGAATGTCAGCCTCTAGCGTTCTCCATTCCCACGGCGTCTGGTCTCTGAATTCTCAGTCACATTCAGTGCCATGCCAGTGTCATGGGCCAAATGTCCTCCAAATGCTTACAGCTTCTTAGGCAGTGTATGGACTAGGGTTGAGAACCAGAGAAAATGACGGTGATGTCCTTAGGGCAGGACCTTCCTGTATTGGGGTGACTTTGTTCACCCCACAGCAGCCGGCACCTGGCCGGGAAAACAGACTCATACCTTGCATTTTTTTATGGCCCATTGATGTTGCCGAGGTGCGACACATTCAAGATCTTAGCTCTACAAGGTCAAGGGGGAAATCACCGGGATCCGCATTTGAGCCCAGGTGGCTGAAGCAAAGCAGATTCTAACATCCAGGGCCGCCTCTTCACCCACACCTATTGTAAGTGTGAAAATGCCATAAGAAATATCCAAACCTGGAAATCACACAGATGAGGGGAGATTATTTGCATTGCAAAAGTATTTATTTTTTGAAGGATTTGCTTAAATAAGGAACACTTTCATGCTTCTTAGTTGCATGTTTCCAAGATATTACTTACTTGTCAAAACAAGAGCCAGGAAGGTAGAGAAACTGAAAACTAAATTAATAGATTAAAACAGTAAATATTTAAAAATAAAACAGCAATAAACTTAAAAAAAAAAAAACCTGAACTGAATATGAGTTAAACACACCAAAGAGAGGAAATGTGTAAGCCTAAAGGAATAGATCTCACAAAGGAAACAAGACGGGCACCTCCCAGTAAAAATATATGTAGTAAAAATGAAATACATGTGGTTAATCTTAAATAGCTAAAACTGACACAAACTGACAAAAAGCACAAAGCATACAGTTTAAAATGAACTGTCATAAATCAACAGTGGAAAATACCCAACTCCACTGTGGAGCAAATAAATATGAGAGAAAACAGCAGAAGAAAACTTCCTGTGGCATAAAAATTGAGCATAAAATCTCCAGTGTTGTTGCAGATGTGGTGAGACGGGCAATGCAACGCACCCGTGATAGAAGCATCAGCTAATCCAACCGTCTGAAAAAGCCATTGGAGAGCTATACGTGCATATTCTGTATTTATCTTTAGCCTTTTCTTTAGTTTTGGAAGAATGTGACTCTTTTGTGATTATATATACACATTATATATATAATGTACTATAATAGATATTAACATGTACTGTGTATTTTTTATATTGTACTTCTATATTTGACGTACTATATGTATAGCATGCACATATATAACAACTATATTTATAACTATATATATATAACATGTACAGTTTTATATATAATGTATCATAAAAGACTCCCAGCTTGCCAAAGCTAAAGAAAGAAGTTAAAATGGAGAAAAGACCAAGCCCAAAGGCTTCTCCCGGACACCAATTAAACTGACACGTGTGTCTTCTTATCAGGAGCAGAGTCTGGCTTTTCCTTCTTCTGTGTCCCTTGTGGAAGCTAAAGATGACTTCGCGCTAGTTCCTTTTTTTTTTTTTTTTTAACGTTTATTTATTTTTGAGAGAGAGTGCGAGGGGAGAGGGGCAGAGAGAAAGGGAGACACAGACTCCGAAGCAGGCTCCAGGCTCGGAGCTGTCAGCAGAGAGCCCCACGCGGGGCTTGAACTCACCAACGTGAGATCATGACCTGCGCCGAAGTGGGAAGCTCAACCGACTGAGCCACCCAGCATCCCTAATTTGCTAGTTCTTGTCCATGACCATCAGGGGTTCTCACTGTGGTGCTCTGTGAGCCTGCATCGGAATCACCTGGAAGACCAATCAAAACACAGCTCACTGGGCTCCGCCCCCAGAGCTTCTGTTTTGACTGGCCTGGGGGCGGGGCAGGATTCTAGAAAGTGCTTTCTCACCGGTTCCCAGGCATGCTGCTGGTCCCCGGTCCACACTTGGTAAGGACTGACCTATGGCCCGGGTGCCCACCTCGGAGCCCCACCTGGGCTGCCTCCTCGCTCCTCCGCAGATGGCAGAGCAGCAGAGCATTGTTGTTCGGCTCCTTGTCCAGGACGGAGACGTGACAACTTGCATGGGATCCCACGGTCTCGTGTTACACAGCTAGTGCTCAGGTAGAAACTGCCTTGTATCCTCTCAGCATGCATGCCTTTTCTTTTTTGTTTTTTTTTTTAACATTTATTTATTTTTGAGACAGAGAGAGAGAGCGCATGAACAGGGGAGGGTCAGAGGAAGAGGGAGACACAGAATCTGAAACAGGCTCCAGGCTCTGAGCTGTCAGCACAGAGCCTGACTCGGGGCTCGAACCCACAGACCGCGAGATCATGACCTGAGCCGAAGTCGGACGCTTAACCGACTGAGCCACCCAGGCGCCCCATGGCTGCATGCCTTTTCTTTAAGTAGGAAATTCTCAGCCCCTGTGCTAAAGGAACCAGTTGTCCCAGCCAACTGGACGTCTTGTTTGAGCGCTTCCGTTTTCTCCCCCTTCCCCAGCTTGTTGCTCAGAAGCGGTCCTTGGAGCGCCCCCTAGAGGGCGCTACACTGTGTTCTCGTATCAACTCAGCCGCTCTTCTGGCTGTTGAGACCTGGGACGCGTTCCTTCAGAAGCAGAAGCTTCGAGATCTTCGTCAGCCAAGGGGCACAGGAAGACCACTGCACTGATTACATTGAAAACGAACACAAAACCCCTTGCTGAGGGCTTGCCTGGTAATGAGCGGTCCGCACAAGCAACTCGTTATCATTGTCATTCGCTGCCCAGTGTCACCTGCAGCCTTCAGTTTTTCTGGTCACTAACCCAGTCTGTCCTGTTTGCTTTCCTTGGAACTGTGGCCCTTTGCTTCTTCCATGCTGCCAAATGCGGTTGTTTTTTAATGGTTTCAGTGAAGTACTACCTGCTTGTTTTAAGTCATCCGTTGTGAAGCATAAAGGGGGCAATTCCCCGTCCCTTTCTACCCCAGTCCCCTGAGACAACTATGCTAGCCCTTTGGTGTGTGCCCTTTTCGTCCTTTACCTACAGATACATGCACATATACATACATAAATCTGTTCTACATATTTATGTGTCTACAAGAATGAGGTAGGGCCACATGTTTTCCTGCACTTTCTGTGTTGTCCCTTTTTGTGCTGAAAATCGCATTGAAGGGACTTCCAGTTTCTATTCCAACGTGTGAAGAGCTTGGAAGTTGTCACTCCCATGCTCACAACGTGAAAGGAAAAAAAAAGTGAACCCACTGAAAATCAATGACGTCTCTGAGACCCATTAGAGAGTTGAGGTCACAGGGCAAACCATCACCCCCCAAAGCTGGAGAGACAGACAAATCCAGAAAGTCACAGCCAGGTAACAAGGTAAGTCAGTACACCCAGACCCAAAGCTGCTGCAGCCATAAACTGGTAGGAGTATCTCAGTGGTAACTCTGACCAACTGTTGGAGGTTGAGTGTGGACAAGGAGGAGAGTGAGAGGCTCCTGGGGGCCGTAATCTTGGGCATCCTATATGCTCTGTGGGCTTTACTTCTAGGAACCATTATCATGGTGAAAAGCTGAGAAAGATCCTATGGGTTTGACAGAGGGGGAGGGAAAGGTCACCATTTTTAAATAACCCACGGCAGCCTCCATAACAAAGGCCTAGTCTCCAGGAGGAAAGCCCAGAGCCTGTCCCATCTCCAGCCCCTCTGGCCTCACCGTCCCACCTAAGAAACACTTGTGACAGCCACGGCTCAGGAACACAGGCCAACCAAAGGACTGAAGTCCATTCAGAACGTTGTAGAACACTTCCCTTCCCCACTTGTTACTACCACACCACCAGGGAACCGGTATCACCCACTAATGGTGGATTACAACTGAAAGAGCTCAGGACACAGATTCTACTCCAGAGCCAAAGACAACAGGGGAGACAAAAATAAGGAATTTGAAAGAGGAATTTTAAGCATCTGGTCCGTACAGCTATAGCAAACATTAAACACAACCCAATTCCTAGCAAGATCAACACAAAACCTCACACCAAGGGCCCGTGTAGCTCAGTTCCTATTACCCAACACACCATGTCTGGCTTTCAGACAAAAATTACAAGGTATGCTAAAAGGCAAGAAAAAAAAAAAGTAGGAAGAGGCAAAACAAGCATCAGAAACACACTCAGATATGAAACAGATTTAAGAATTATCAGACAAGGAATTTTAAGTAACTGTGATTAAATGTTCAGGGCTCTAATGGAAAAAGCAGACAACACGTAAGAAGAGAAGGCCCATGCAAGCAGAGGGATGGAAACTGAGAGCGAATCACAAGGAGATGTTAGAAATCAAAAACGCTGCAGCAAAAAATGTCTTTGAGGGGTTTCTCGGTAAACTAGACATGGCTGAGGAAAGAATCAGTAAGACTGAAGATAATAGAAATTTCCTTAACTGAAATGCAAAGAGAAAAAAGAATTTAAAACACGAAAGAATATCCAAGAACTCTAGAACAATTTCAAAAGGTATCATTGAAATGCCAGATGAATAAGAAAGAAAGAATGGGCCAGGAAAAAAAAATACATATATATATTTGAAGTAATAAAGGCAGAGAATTTTCCAAAATTAAAAATATAAAAAAATACGTATATATGTGTGTCTATATCTATTTGAAGTAATAAAGGCAGAGAATTTTCCAACATTAACGCTACCAAACAGAACACACAGAGAACACCAAGCAGGATAAATATCAAAACAATCTACACAAAGTATATCATAGTCAACGTGCAGAAAACCGAGACAAAGAGGAAATCTAGAAAGATGTAGGGGAGGTGGGGAATGGACACACGTTACATATATAGGAACAAGTATAAGAGTTATCACAGACTTCTTATCAGAAACCATGCAAGCAAGAAGAGAGTGGAGTGAAAAATTTAAAGTATTGAAAGAAAAGCACCACCAACCTAAAACCCGGAATCCAGCAAGTCTATCCTTCAAAAGTTAAAGAGAAATATTTTCAAAAACAAACAAAATGCATCGCCAACAGCACTGCCCTGCAAAAAATGGTAAAAGAAATTCTTCAAAGACACAAGGGCAGAGTAACCGGGATCTATATGCAAAGAAAGGAAGAACGTTATGAGAAAGAATAAACAAAAGTAAAATAAAAGCTTTCTTTCTCTTATCCTTTTTTTTTTTTAGTATGTATGTATGTATGTATGTATTTATTTTGAGAGAATCCCAAGCAGGCTCTGTGCTGTCAGTGCAAAGCCCAATGCTGGCCTCAATCTCGCAAACCACAAGCTCATGACCTGAGACGAAATCAAGAGTCAGACATTCAACCCACTGAGCCACCCAGGCATCCCTTTTTTTCTTATTCTTAATTCATCTCTGAATTCTTGTTCAAAGTCATAACAGTACGAATGTTTTAGTGATTATAGCTTATGAAAGGATATTTTAAGGGATGAGAAGAAGGAATTGAGAGCACTCTGTTATAAAGTCACCTGCACTACTCATAAAGTAATACAGTATTATAAGAAAATATATTTAGAGGGGCGCCTGGGTGGCTCAGTCGATTGAGCGTCTGACTTCGGCTCAGGTCATGATCTCACAGCTCACGAGTTCGAGCCCCACGTCGGGCTCTGTGCTGACAGCTCAGAGCCTGGAGCCTGTTTCAGATTCTGTATCTCCCTCTCTCTCTGCCCCTAACCCACTCGCATTCTCTCTCTCTCAAAAATAAATACACATTAAAAAAATTTTAAAGAAAATATATATAGATTAGTTGCAAATGCATATCGCAAACTCTAGGGCAACCATTTAAAAATGTGTTGAAGTATAATTTCAATGTAAGAAGAGAGACAAAATAGAATCATATAAAATGCTCAATTAAAATTGTACTTAAGTGTACTTTCACTGGACTGTTTAAAGCTTTACATTTTTTCGAGATTCAAGATAACTAAGATGTTATTGTAAATTTTAAATTTCCCAACAGCCACAGTGGCTCTTCCCCTTTTAAGACCCCTAGAAAAATGGTGACACATAGTCAGTGCCCAGTGAATACCTATGACCTTGACTATGGACGTTGGGTTGTCCCTCTCTGACCCCAGGTAAGATGCCCTCTGACTAAGATGAATCTGGTCGCTGGTCCCCGTGGGCCAGTGAGCAAATACATGGGGAAGGAGTGGTTGCAGGACTCTTTTTTCTGGAATCTGATTACCTTCCCAATGGAAGGGGGTGGGCTGGATGAGCATAGAAATGGCTGATAACTACCAGGAGAACTAAAAAACTGGAGGAAAAGTAGAATATTCATGGTTTTTGTGAGTCAGCAAAGAAAAGGAGAAGCCACACCCAGCTACCAAATCTCTGGCTACCTTCCCCAACGTGCCCCTTCCTCGGGCCTCCTTCTTTTTTGGGGACACCTGCCCAGAGTCTCTATGCACTTTCTGATTATTTGCCACGGACATGTACTGACATTTTACAAAAGATGGTCAGAGAGATGTGTAACAATGTTTAACACACCCCGGTAAGTCTCTTATGAAGAAATTAAATAAATTGAAAAGGTGGGAAATTGGTAAGTGACCTACAAATGGTTGTGTTGGAATCTGTTAAAGGGGCTCTCTGGTTGCTCATGTGTACAGAGTGAGATCCAAGTATAGTAGACAAATGACCAAATACCAACACTTGTTTCCCTCCACTTCCAAGCATCAGGGGACTAGGACCCACCCCTAGGACGGTCAACAAGGGCACGTGTCATGCTATAGCCAATACAACATCAGTATGTAAGAACCAACGTGTCTCCATCTTTCCTGCCCCCACCTTTGGCAGTTGAAGAAGTTGCAAATGGTGAGCCCTGGGTCCTGAGTAAAGAATGGCACGGATCCCCCTGCCAAGCCGCTATGGATGTGAAGCACGAGCAAGAAATAAAACTTTGTCATTCACAGCTACAGACTTTTTCTACAATTACCTCACCCTTGTGGACCAATCGTCAAGCCTCTGAGAATATTTATCTGACAGAACCCACAGGGTATATTTTTTTTTCATTTTTTTAAATGTTTATTTATTTTTGAGAGAGAGAGAGAGAGAGAGAGAGCACGAGTAGGGGAGGGGCAGACAGAGAGGGAGACACAGAATCCGAAACAGGCTCCAGGCTCCGAGCTGTCAGCCCAGAGCCCGACGCGGGGCTCAAACTGAGGAACCGTGAGATCATGACCTGAGCTGAAATCGGACGGTTAACCAATGGGAGACACCCAGTTGCCCCCACACCTATTTAAATTAACGCACAGCTAGTGAGAGGTCATTTTACAACCTCAGTTAGCAAATTCAATTTCCTCTACCAACATATTTTATAACTTAAATGAATAAATGCATTTCTTATAACAAACCTGGTTCCTAAGGCTATGTGACTAAACCATTAAATTTAGTAGCCCCCTTCTTCTCATTAACAGCTAATTTCATGAGAGAGGAGCTTGTCTTGAAAAGCTTGGGCCCCACCTAGCTCGTCCTTTCTCACACCCTAATGGGAACTGAAGTGAATGCCTCCTCTCTTATCAAGGAAGACAATTACAACACAACAGTAAAAGTCCACAGGCCTCTTATTCAATATCGTTACACCTGCCTTCTTTAACCACGATCAATCTATGAAAATAAAGGCTGTGATGCCCAATTTCCACAAAAGTACCATCATGGTTTGCTTTTTTAGATTTTTTAAAAATACAATTTATGGTCAAGTTGGCTAACATACCGTGTGTAAAGTGTGCTCTTGGCTTCGGGGGTAGATTCCCGTGGTTCATCGCTTGCACACAACACCCAGTGCTCATCTCAACAAGCGCCCTCCTCAATGCCCATCACCCGTTTTCCCCCCTGCCCTGTTCTCCCCATCCACCCTCAGTTTGTTCTCTGTATTTAAGAGTCTCTTCTGGTTTGCCTCCCTCTCTGTAACTATTTTTTTCCCTTCCCTTCCCCCAGGGTCTTCTGTTAAGTTTCTCAAGTTCCACATATGAGCGAACATAGGATATCTGTCTTTCTCTGACGGACTTATCTCAACTGACGAATGGATAAAGAAGATGTGGTTTATATATACAGAGGAATACTACTCGGCAATGAGAAAGAATGGAATCTGGCCATTTGCAGCAACATAGATGGAACCAGAGGGTATTATGTTACGTGAAATGTGTTTCTTTTTTTTATTTTTTTTTAAGTCCTATACATTAAAGGGCACCTGGGTGACTCAGTCACTTAAACATCCGACTTCGGCTCAGGTCATGATCTCACAGTTTATGAGTTTGAGCCCTGCATCAGGCTCTCTGCTGTCAGTGCGGAGCCTGCTTGGGATTCTCTGTCTCCCTCTCTCTCTGCCCACCCCTATCAAAAGTAAACAAACATTGAATGAATAAATAAATATAATAAAAATAAAAAGTCCTATATATTAAAAAGAAAAAGACAAAAAGGCGTGAAATTGTAGGCAGCTGTTGTCTTTGAGTGATGAGAACATGAGCAATTGTATGGTTCCAATTGCTTCTTTTTAGTATTTCCAAATCTTTATAAAGACATATTATTTTTATAACAGGGAAATATATACCTACCACAGGCTCCGTTATAAAATGGATGTATTAATCTAAAAGATGTATCTTTCCACCCAATGTACACCCAGTTTTGGATTCGGTTATAATCTGTCTCTAGAAAAAAAGTAGCCACCAGAGGAAAAGCTAGGCTTTAGAAATGCCAATCCTGTACAAATGAACAAACAAGAACAAAACAGACTCACCAATAATGAAGAACAAACTGTTGGTTGCCAGACAGGAGAGAGGTGGGAGTATGGATGAAATCAACAAAGAGGATTAAGAGGTACAGACTTCCAGTTATAAAATAAATAAGTCCCAGGGATGAAAAAGACAGCATAGGGAATAGAGTCAACAATGTTGTAATGTACTTATTGTGGAAAGCATTTTGCAATGTACATAGTTGTTGAATCACTATCTGTACACCTGAAACTAATTTAGTATTATACGTCAACGATATTCCAATTAAAAATAAAAATAAAAAGAAGAAGAAATGCCAATCCCATGAAGGATTAACAAAATCAAGGTGCTATGGTGAGACAGGTGAAGACAGAAAGAAAAAGAAGAGACAGAGACCTATGACGATAGTAGTTCTCTAATTTTCAAATACAGCACAAAAGACTTAGGAGGAACTTATGAAAATTCGACACTTGGATCCAATAGCCAGTGATTATGATTCAGTGTCTGCAGAGGGGGCCCAGGGATCTGCAGGGTGAGCAGATTTCCGGGCTGATTCTGCAGGGGGGTCCCTGCACCGCACCTTGAGGAATATGTCCCAGGGAAAATAGAATGGTTCGATCCGGCGCAGAGGCTGAAGAGGGAGCCAGCCACGTGGGGATATTTCAGCTCAGTGGGTCTTATCTCTGGGGGCTTATAGGAATCCTCTGAATGGCTTTTTAAAAGCGCTGATGCCCCAAAATACTAATGGATCGGAATCCCTGGGCAGCTGCAGATCTAGAGAGCTGCCCCAGGGATTCTGATGTACAGCAAGGCCGAAATCTGCTGTGACTGAACATGAAGGCTCACACGTTTCAAGTGGCATCACAGAGGTGACCCCGTGCTCTGTCCATGCCTGGCCGCCTTGCTCAGGCTGTCCATCACAACCCCTGGCGACGGGGCAGAAAACAATTTGTCTGAAAGCAAGCTGGCCAGGATGCAAGTCTTAAATCCTTCAAACAGTGGAGAAAACCGGAAGCGTGGCCAAAGCCCCAAAGCAGACATAATTGGCTTTAAATGAATTCAAAACTTGAAAACAAGGAACTCCAAACCCTGAAAAACTCCAGAAAACATTCTGCCATTTGTTTCGCGTGATGAGTTTCCGTTGTTGTTGATTTCCTCTTATAAGAGCCATCCATCCCCGGGAAAGAAAGGTGAAAATACACACAAGCAAACAGGAAGGGTACGGGTCACCCATCATTCCACCCACTCAGTGACAATCAATAAAGACAGCACCTTTCCAGGGTCTCCTTCACGTTTTCTCATGCAGATGTGTGCGCCCATTTCCGTCTGATAGGTTTTCCAAACTAATCCCGTGAGGCACTTACAGTGGTCCAAATTGCCCTGGTGCTAAAAAGCAGCGAAGAGGGTATCAAGACTAAAATAACTTTAAATACAAAAGGGGAAAAAATATATCAGAAAAAATAAAATTCTGAAAAACAATCACAAATTCTCCAGGATGCACAAGTTGTCTCCAAACGCCCTAATTCTCTTCAAATATTACCAAAACTTGCAAACCCTAACGGACATACGTCCCCATTGAAATCATGACGACTGCAATATCGGCTTGAAGAGCAACTTTGCCAGTTTGGCCAAATTGCTTTCTGTGCAGCAGGACGCTCCCCACCCATCACTGCCTTTCCTGGGGACTGACAAGCTCCTTCCTGCCTTCCAAGCCATCCCGCCCCTCCCCCACAGAATGCCCCTCCCCCTCTTCAGTTTAGCCCCATCCCTCCTGTTGTTCAAGGATCACTTTAAACCCAACCCTCTCCCCTTCAACCCACCCCGGTTCTATTCTCTCTGAACCCCTCAACATTTCCTATACCTTTGTCTGTGGCTCGGAATCAATGCTTGTTCTCTGTGCCTCAGAGTCCCCTGTGCATTAATCTCAGGTCCCCACTGAGCTCCCCGTGTGTCCTCCAGCTAAATCCAGCTTATCCTTTCTATGTCTCTCACAGCATGGAGCACGGTGCTGGGCACACAGTAAACGGTCAATAAATATTGAATGGTGGAGGGAATTCATAGATAGAATTTTTTTTAAGACATTCTGTTCATCTGCAACACTCAGTGGGATGGTGTTTACAATGGGAGGGCCACAGTGGAGGTCTGCATGTTGTTGTAAAGAAGCGGGCCTGATAGAGGGCAGGGGAGTGACACGGGAGTGACACAGTGTTCCAAAAGGCAGACAGCTGTGTGGAAATGTGGGGCCAAGCCTGCGGGTGAGGACAGAAGCAGAGGCACAAAGCAGCCTCCTTGTCAGAAGGTCCCCCAGGCTGACAAAGCAACAAAGGCTTTCCCAACACAGTCCTCTGATGCTCGGGATCAGACAGGGTGGCGAGGGGACCCTGACAAGCTGGCAGTCTCCAAGAAACCCCACACCATAGCAACCCTTGGCGGGCCACAAAAACGAGATCAATGAGGACAGAGGAACCCACGAGGGGCAAAGCAGCTTAATTCCCACCGACACGGGAGAGCAGGCTGTAACGTCCGAGTGATGACAGCCTTGAGAAGAAGTGACAATGTCATCCTGGAGTCCCTGATAGGGGAGGACAGGACACCTAGTCAAAGGCAATATCCATTGCAGACTCTGGAGAAAGAGATGTTTTCATGCTATAAAAAGATAAATATGATCCCGTGGCTTAGTACAAGTGGGAAGCTAAAAGAAACTAAATTCTCATCAGAAAGTTCCAAGCCTCCCGTTGAGGAAGGGGATGCCTTAGAAACACAAAAGTTTCACCAGGGCGAGCGCCCCAGAGGTCAGGTCCATGTCCCCAGAGGCTGATGCCAAAGAAATTTCATCAGCAAGGCTACAGCCCAGGATAATCTGGAAACTGCCAGAGAAAATAAGGGCAGTAAAGCCAGCTTTCTAAAGAAAGAGATAGAAATTGTCTTCAGAGGATTTCTTTACGGGGATTGCACCCTACTCGTTCAGAAGAAAGTCCTTAATAAGTCACTCGGGATAGAAGCTGTGGGCTGTAGCAAATTTGCCAAAAGCCAATTCAGAGAAAGCTAATTTTCCAAAACACATATTGTCGTATGTTAAATCCACTGACTGACCACCTTGCCAAACACTGTCAGACTGGTACAGTGAAACTGGTCTTTCCCAGTCTGCTACGGATGGTTCACCACACCCTACCAAAGGCAAGCACACTCTGGCTGTTTCCATGGTTGGGGTTCATGGCCTTTCAGGATGGGAATACTTGGTGCTCTCCAAGTTCAGGTGTCGTGCATGCCTCCTGTGTCTGTGGGATGGGATTTCTGTCTTCTGGCATATGTTCACTCATAGCACCGCCCTTCCGCCATCACTCACAAGAAGCTACAGCAAACAAACATTCTGGGTCCGGTTCACCTTGCAAGGTTTAGTTGCTTGTCACAAGGGTTTGTTACTCCAGGCATGAAAGAAGGCCTGATTCTTTCACCGTTTTACACTGGTCCAGGTTTTCTCTATTTTATAGACTGTTTTCAACCTTCTGTAGGCAACGAAACTGTAGGCATAGAGTCCACATCGGCTGATTTAGGGATAAGTATGCAGAAACAGAGTGGACAGTGACCTGCCTGGAGGGTAAGCGACCCCACTTGTACCTGACGTGTTGGTCACTGGACTCAAGGTCAGCCTCTGGAATGTGAAACATACAACACAAACATCCATCTTACCTGCACGGACACCATGCAAAGCCACGGCTGTTCCCCCTTTCTAATTCTGAACTGTGATCACTCAGGAAGTGAGTTTTGGGTATTAGCTTGTATCCAACAGGGACCTCTCATATTGGCCAAAAAACGTCTTGCACAATACCGATAGGGAGATTTCTTGGTTGCAAAGGACAAGAGAAAAGAGCAAAGACAGGAGAGGAGAAAGCACATAGAGCAGTGAGATGGGGGGAGGACTGCAACGCTGTGACTCACAAGGGGGCCGTGAGTCACTTTCTTTGGGAGAAACAGAGTCTTACATCCTGGGACTTGGGGACTTGTAGAGCAACGTCCCCACCAATGCAGGACTGCCAAAACAGAGAGAAATCACAGGAACCTGCAAAGGTCCTAAAGAGAGCTCTGGACTGTCACAGGTCCAACAAGTTGGATTCAATCAAGTTCAACTACACCTGTGAGATGCAGGAGACACAGGTGACATCTGGGCTGGATGACCCAGGAGAAGACAATGTTGGCATACCAACAAACGTTTGGAGCAGAAATATGGATGATGAAAGGAAGTCCTTGCTTATAAGATTAATCAAATGAAAGGAAGCAGAACCATACTGGGGGGAATGGTCATCAGCCTTGAAACTTGATCGTGCTGAAAGTGAAGTGCAAGGTGGGAAAGGCCAGCTGTGTAAGAGCCCCAAAAAGATGCCCACTCCCTGATCTCCAGCATCTGTGAATATGTTGCTTTATCACAAAAGGGACTTTAAATGTAATCAAGGGCATGGCCTTGAGATGGGATTATCTGATGGGCCCAATATAATTACATTAGTCCTTCAAAATGGAGGGCCTTCAGTGGCTGGGGTCCGAGAGGAAAGAGCAGAAAAAAGAGAATCCAAGTATGAGAGGTTTGTGGCCTGCCGTTGTTGGCTTTGAAGATGGAGGAAGGAGACCATCAGTCCAGGAACACAGGAGCCTCTAGAAGCCAGGGACAGCCCTCAGCTGATGGCCAGCCATGAAATGAAGATGTCATTGCCACATCCACAGGGAACTAACCAGTTTCTGTAACTGGGAACTAACCAGTTCCCTGTAACTCTGTCAACGACCCAGGTGAGCAAGGAAACGGATCCTCCTAGAGCCTCTGGAAAGGAACGTGGCCCCACAGACACCTTGATTTTGGTCCAGTGAGACCTGTGTCAGACTTCTGACTTACAGAATTAGAGATAACACATCTGTGTTGGTTTACGCCTCTACATCTATGGTAAATTTTTTTACGGCATTAGAAGAAAACTGAAACAATGAATAAGCAAATAAGAAGGAAGCAAACAGCACCTTTAAATGAGTTTGAATCTCTGAACCCAGGTTAATTATGTCCTGGAGGGTATAGGGAAAAAAATGTCACATGGTAAAGCTGAGAAACTCTACACATTATTCACCCTTCTTAGAGATTCTCAAGACTCAGTAGCATCATATTAAAGGCTCTAAAAAGTCCTGGGGTGGGGTGGGGGAACATTTCACTTTCTTTAGCCTACCTTTTCCAAAACCGTATAACCTTGAAACCTACTAACATCTGTAGAAGCAGGTTCTGTGGGCTGTTACTGACGGATGTACATTCAAACATTATCACTCCTCTGGTAATAACCTTTTGGGGGCCCTCCAGGCCTTCGGGATAAGCCATGTGCTCCTTAGCATGATCACAGCCTGAAGAGCATTCTAGCTTCATCTACCAACACACTCCCTAAATATACTTTGATAATTGCAATAACCGAGTTAAATTTTTTTGGAAACATTGTGTTTTCTCCTTAGTTAAGAGTAAAATCCTGCCTCTCTCAGCTTCCTTCTTTCCTTTAATTCCAGCCATATTGAAGAATGTCTCTAGGATTCCATTTTCCCTCACTTCTATTCCCTCCCATATGCTATTTCCTTTGCCTGGAACACATATCCCCTACTTTCTTTGCCTTGAAATGTCTCCTTGCCCTCAAAACTCTACTCCTGCGCCACTTCCTCCAGGCAGCCTTCCTGACTCTCCCTCACAGGACTCAGGTTAGGGGCCCCTCTGCTCTGCCTCCCAATACCCCAAGCTTATGATGTCATCACACTCAGCCCTCGAAGTAGTAAGTTTCTATTTTCTTCTCTACCCTCGCCACTAGATGATGAGCTCCTGAAGAGCAGAAATCTTAATTCCCCTCCCAAGCAAGCAGGAGGCCGCTGGCTACAACCAGGCTGGGCAGAAGAGTCAACACCGAAGCACTGGGAGCAGAAGAGAAATGCAGGCAATTTCCTAAGCCAAACAGACCCAGAAATGCTATGAATCGACAAGCAGAGACAAGAACTAGATGAAAATGAATGGAGGCAAGATGGAGCCCACAGCCAAAAGCAGGAGGAAGAGGCATCATCACAAAAGGAATCCGTGGATACAAACAAGGGGAAGATCTTTCAGAATGCCTAAGGTCTTGTGTGAGGGTGCGGACGGAAGTGCTCAAGGCTCAAATCAGTCTAGCTCTTGGTCCTGGTCCCACTTCTTCCTTGACTTGGAACCACCTCATCTAGCCTTGTACATACAGTGTATTTATTCAACAGATACTTGTTGAGCTTCAACTGTGTGCCAGGCACTGTTCCAGAAGCTGAGTGTACAACGAACACACCGGTCACAGCTCCTGCTCTCAAGAAGCTTGTGTTCTAGGGGCGCCCAGCTGGCTCAGTTAGTAGAGCATGGGACTCTTGATCTTGGGGTTGTGAGTTTGAGCCCCACCGTGGGTGTAGAGACTACTTTAAAGTAAAATCTTTTTAAGAAGAAGGAGGAGGAGGAGGAGAAGGAGAAGGAGAAGAACGAAGAAGAAGAAGAAGAAGAAGAAGAAGAAGAAGAAGAAAGGGGAAGACAGAGGAAGAAGAAGGAGGAGGAGAAGAAGAAGAAGAGGAAGAGGAAGAAGAAGAAGGAGGAGGAGGAGGAGAAGGAGGAGGAGGAGGAGGAGGAAGAGAAGAGGAAGAAGAAGAAGAAGGAGGAGGAGGAGGAGAAACAGCAGCAGTGGCCTGTGTTCTGTAGAAGGATGAAACTAATGGCCAAGAAATTAAGCAAGAAAATCTTAGATAGTGATAAGTGCTAGAAAAAAAGATTTTAAAAATGACACGATAGAGACTGGGGATGCGGATGGGTTGTGTAGTTTATATCAAGTGGACAAGATCAGGAAGACTATTATCAAAAAGACAAAAGGTAAGTGTTAGCAAGGATGTGGAGAAAAAGGAACCTTTGTGCATTCAAAGGGCAGAAAAATTAATTGGTACAGTCATTATGGAAAACAGTATGGGGGACCCTCAAAATATTAACAGTAAAAACAGTAAAACATTTTTTTACTGTAAAATATTAACAGTAAAAATACATCAATCCAATTTCTGGATATATACACCACAAAAATGAAATCAGGATCTCAAAGAGATATATGCACCCCAATGTTCACTGCAGCCTCATTCACAGTAGCCAAGATATGGAAACAATCTAAATTTCCATCAGGGGATGATTGGGTAAGGAAACTGTGGTGTGTGTGTGTGTGTGTGTGTGTGTGCATGCACATGTAGAGGATCCTATTTTGTGTCAACCATTTATATGGCTATATATAAAGGGGTGCCTGGGTGGCTCAGTCGGTTGAGTGTCTGACTTTGGCTCAGGTCTGACTTTATCTCATGGTTCTTGAGTTCAAGCATCACATCGGGTTCAGTGCTGACAGCTCAGAGCCTGGAGACTGCTTCAGATTCTGTTTCCCTCTTTCTGTCCCTCCCACATTCACACTCTGTCTTTCTGTCTCTCTCTCAAAAGTAAATAAACATTAAAATATATATACATATATAGGGCTATATATAAATATCTATGCATATATATAGGCATGTCATATTTATTTATTTACTTACTTATAATAGAATATTATTCCACTTAAAAAAAGAAGGAAATCCTCTCATTTGCAACACGGATGAACCGGGAGGACGTTGTGCTAAGTGAAATAAGCCAGACACAGAAAGACAAATACTGAGTGATCTCACTTACGTGTGGAATCTAGAACAGTCACACTCATAGACGCAGAGAGTAGAATACGGATTGCCAGGGGCTGGGGCGTGGGAAAATAGGGAGATGTCGGTCCAAGGGTACAAAATGTCAGTTAAGCAAGATGCATCAGATCTGGGGATGTGTCAGCGATGTGACTATAGTTAACAATACTATAGTGTAGGGGTGCCTGGGTGGCTCAGTTGATTAAGCATCTGATTCTTGATCTCAGCAGGCCATGATCTCAGGGTTGTGAGTTCAAGTCCTACATTGGGTTCCATCCTGAGCATGAAGCCTAATTTTAAAAAAATTAGGGGGCGGGGGGCACTTGCGTGGCTCAGTCAGTTAAGCATCCAACTCTTGGTTTCCACTCAGATCATGACCTCACAGTCTCTGAGTTCAAGCCCCCCATCAGGCTCTGCACTTACAGTGCGGAACCTGCTCAGGATTCTGTCTCTCCCCACTTGTCTCTGCCCCTCCCCCGCTCATGCTCACCATCTCTCTCAAAATAAATAAACTTTAAATTAAATAAATAAATATACTTGTTAAAAAATAATATACTGTATACTTGAAATTTGCTAAGACAGTAGTTCTTAAGTCTTCTCACAACAACAACAAAAAAAAAGAGAGAAAAGAAAATGAAAACCGTGAAGGTGATGGGTGCATTAATTAGTTTGATCTTGGTGATTATTTCACACTGTACACTTAGGTACATCAAAACATCAAGTTGGACACCTTAACTATATACAATTTTTATTTGTCAGTTATACCTCAGAAAAGTGGAAGGAAAAAAACAGACTAGGAAGCCTCTCTGCAAAGGCTGCATCCTTAATGGCAAGGCACCAGATGTGTAAAATCTGGGGACAGAGCAATTCAGGCAAAGGAAACAGCAGGGGCAAAGGCCCTGAGGCTGGGACCAGCCTGATGTGTGGGTACAGAAAGTCGATGTGGCAGAGCATGGTAAACATGGGGAAACAGGGCAGAAAATCAAGACCAAGAGATAAAGGGACCAGAGCACACGGAAGTTAACAGTGTGTGTTCTTTTTTAAAATTTTTTTCAATGTTTTTACTTATTTTTGAGACAGAGAGAGAGAGAGAGCATGAGCAGGGGAGGGGCAGAGAGAGAGGGAGACATAGAATCCAAAGTAGGCTCCAGGCTCCGAGCTGTCAGCACAGAGCCCCACGTGGGGCTCAAACTCATGAGGCCATGAGATCATGAGCTGAAGTCGGACGCTTAACCGACTGAGCCATCCAGGCACCCCAACAGTGTGTGTCCTTTACCCCAAAGTGTAGACAACAATGGAAGGAAACAAAAAATGGCTGGCGGAAAACAGGATCCCCTCCCGGTCCCTGAAGTTCTCCACGTGCACTGCCTCCGCCACACTGTTGGGGTTGGGGGGGGGGGGGCGGGGTTGACTGCAGGGTTGCTCTGTATTCCCTTCCAGGGCCCACTGTCCACCTCGTACTTCCCCTTACAGTTCTCCTGCCTCCGCTGGCATTTAGCGGAGCCAAAGGAGACCACTCGAGGAGTGGAAAAGCAGAATCGAGCTTGCACAGGTGCGCTGGCTTTTCCTTCCTTGCATCCTGTCTCTGCGGTGGGCTTTGCTCACCAGCCCGGTCAGGCGCACGCAGCCCGGGGAGATGTGATAAATGAGTCCATCCTCTTTGGAGACGTTGTATTTCCGAACGGGCTAAGAGCAAAATTTCAAGACGTTGGTGGTGTAGCTGCTGGCCAGTTCTGCCCCATTAAATCACATTATCTAGAGGGCAGAGAAGGCAAGAGGGTTTGGGGTTCTGTTTTGTTTTGCTTTCAGCTGGAACTCACACAGACACAGGGTAATGGACTGGAATTAACCAAATGTCTAAGGAAGAGGAAGAACTAACGAGCTGCCCTCGGACCTGCTTTTCCCCTCTGCCTCACCGTTGCCTGGGGTCTAATGCTCGCAGAGGGACAGGATCTATTTGGGAAGCCCCAGCAGGAAAAGCCCTCAGTAAGAGCGACACGGCTGTCCCAGCTTTCACCACACAAACGGGATAATAGGAAATTCATCGACTGGGAAGCATGGTCTGTAACATGAAGACCGTTACTGTTACGATTTCTTCATGGCTGAGGCCAACGCTGGGCACAGGAAAATCGGTTGCGTGGGCAGCTTAGGAACTCGCGGACTGTTTACCCCATGGTCACCAACCCTGTGACAGAGAGGACTTTTGTTTCTGTTACATGTTGTGAGCTACACTGCAGTGTGATAGTCTCGTAGCCCCTTCATTTAGCTTTGGTCTTAATGTGCCTTTCAGGATTTCCCTGGCAATGTCTCTATTATTTGCAACTCCCGGTTTATGCTTGTCTTGATTAAAAATCGCCTTCATTGGGGCGCCTGGGTGGCTCAGTCGGTTAAGCATCCGGCTTTGGATCAGGTCATAACCTCACAATCTGTGAGTTCCAGCCCCGCAACCAGCTCTGTGCTGACAGCTTGGAACGTGGAGCCTGCTTCGGATTCTGTGACTCCCTCTCTCTTTCTGCTCTGCCCCCACTCACGCTCTGTCTTCTTCTCTCTCAAAAATAAATAAATGTTAAAAATGTTTTTCAAAAATCGCCTTCGGGGTGCCTGGGTGGCTCAGTCGGTTAAGCGTCCGACTTCGGCTCAGGTCATGATCTCACGGTCTGTGAGTTGGAGCCCTGCGTCGAGCTCTGTGCTGACAGCTCGGAGCCTGGAGCCTGCTTCAGATTCTGTGTGTGTGTGTGTGTGTGTGTGTGTCTCTCTCTCTCTCTCTCTCTCTCTCTGCCCCTCCCCCACTCATGCTCTGTCTCTCTCTCTCTCTGTCAAAAATAAATAAACATTAAAAAAAATTTTTTTTTTAAATCACCTTCATGGGGCACCTGGGTGGCTCAGTCAGTTAAGCGTTCAACTTTGGTTCAGGTCATGATCTCATGGTTTGTGGGTTCAAGCCCTGCGTCGGGCTCTGTGCTGACAGCTCGGAACCTGGAACCTGCTTCCGATTCTGTCTCCCTCTCTCTCTCTCTGCCCCTCCCCCACTCACACTCTGTCTCTCTCTCAAAACTAAATGAACATTAAAATTTTAAAAAACATAAAAAATCGCCTTCGTTATTGAAATAAGCATTTTAAAAAGTAAGTTTGTGATTGCCAGTCATAAACTCTCTGACTTCTAACCCTTTTCCCACTGAAGCAATTAGGTATCTAGTGAAGTAAGTCCAAAATCCATTTCACAGAGTTACTGTAAGGAAAAATGAAGAATGTGAAAAAAATATGTAGTAGACACTCAATCAATGTCAGTTCTCTTTGTTCCGTGTACCCCTGACCTGTATGGACAGTTTGAAATGATTCCCAAGGCAAAAAAGCACCAACGGGACTCTGGGGAAGCTTACAAGGTTGGTGGGTAAAATTCAGACTTTAGAGCCAAACAAATCTGGTAAGATCTTGGTTTCTACTCTGAGTAGCTATATGACTTTATGCCAAGTACCACATACCTTCCCAGACCTCAGTTTTCTCTTGTGTAAAATGAGGGGAATAAGAGTTTGGTCAAGATGAGGTAAATTTTGGGGGCGCCTGGGTGGTTCAGTCAGTTGAGCGTCTGACTTCGGCTCAAGTTATGATCTCACGGTTCGTGAGTTTGAGCCCCGCGTCGGGCTCTGTGCTGACAGCTCAGAGCCTGGAGCCTGTTTCAGATTCTGTGTCTCCCTCTCTCTGCCCCCTTCCCGCTCATGCTCTGTCTCTCTCAGCCTCTCAAAAATGAATAAACGTTAAAAAAAATAAAAAAAAAAAAGATGAGGTCAATTATGTGTGCATCAGGCCCAGCCCAGAAGAAGCCACCAAGAGATGGCGGCTGTTGTTACTTCTTTTTTTTTTTTTTAATTTTTGTAATGTTTATTTATTTTTGAAGGAGAGACACAGCATGAGCGGGGGAGGGGCAGAGAGAGAGGGAGACACAGAACCCGAAGCAGGCTCCAGGACCTGAGCTGTCAGCACAGAGCCCGACGCGGGGCTCGAACCTACAGACCGTGAGATCATGACCTGAGCCGAAGTCGGACGCTCAACCGACTGAGCCACCCAGGCGCGCCCCTGGCTGTTATCATTTCTTAAGCAGCTGGGATGATGGAGCTAAGGGCCAGGGCTAACCGGTGTCCTGCCTTCCCGAGTCGGGAAGTTCTGGTGAGTTCTGATTTATCACTATGAACTAGTTCTCTTGAGGGGAATTCTCTAATTTCTGATCTTTGGGACCCCTTCCTGAGCCAAAAGAAACTTTCTTTTCTGGAAGCAAATGCACGCACTAGGGATTTATAATGGAAAACTTCATGTTGCCCTTTCTTCATAGGGTCACTGGGCACGAGACCATAAACTTGATTTAAAGCCAAGGTCCGGCTGAGATCCTCGCAGGTGGTATATAGTTCATCATCATGGCCAAGCAATGATGACACCGCTCCACAGAAGGGGTCCCCTTTTATGTCAGACCCAGGCAGTCAATATCGGACCTTGGGAGAATTCTAAACTTCCAGGGCTGGGCGCCAGGGAGGGTGAAGGGTCCCACGTCCACCATTACCCAAGTGAGAGTTACCTCCCCCTCAGAGCCTCGATTTCCTCACCCGGAGACTTACCGCCTCCTCCCGATTAATGCCCAAGGCGTGGTGGCAGTGTGTAAAGCACAGAGCAGACAAGGGACAAGAAGAAGCCGTGGTGACAGCTGGGAGGGGCGGGCACCAGAGAGGAGGCAGGACATGGAGTCTGAGGACTGATTCCTATCAAAACCGGAGAAGAGGAGAGATCGGGTCCTGGGTTCTCAGAACCTCACTCCCTGCTTCCCATCAGTTCCCCAGCTCTGCCCTTTTGGGGGGGGGGGGTCCCCGCCCCTCCTCCCCTCGCACGGCTGACACCGGTCACCCTGTCAGAACACACGGCCACTTCATGAGCGGGCTTCACTGCCCCCGTGGGAAGAATTTCCGGATGAGTTTTTTAGGGATGAAGGGGATGCCTGGTCACCCTGGCAGGTGGCACCTCGTGGTGGTTAGAAGGCTCTCTTCATTCATTTGCTCATTGGGTTACTCAGCGAACACATGCCGAGTATCTACTGTATCTGATTATCCTGTATCCGAGTATCCAGGCACCCTGGAGCCTGACACACAGTCCCCAGGACAGACAGACGACGGACAGACATCGCAGTACCCTTCCCCCTGGGGCTGTGCAGGAGTCTCCGGGTCAGACAGATCTGAGTGCACACCGTGACTCCACCCACTAGGGCTCTGGGAGCCCCAAGCACGTTCTCTCATCCGCTAAATGGGGCCCTGTTAAGATCTGCTCTCAGCATTGCTGTCAGGTTGCTCCGCATTCTAGTTGGTTCTGCAGCTCTGACCCGCCCACTTCGGATCCACCCACATGCACAAGTCGGGAGCACTCCCAGCCGGCCAGCTCTCCCTGAAGCATGTGGCCAGCACCCCACGAGAACGAATGCTGCCCCCCACCCCACCGTGCTGCCGTCTGCTCAGGGCTCACTTCTGCCTTGGCCAGCCTCCTGCTCTGCTTTCTCACCCCTTCTCAGGAAGGCTTCCGCCTGTGCCCCTTAGCCAGCCTCCTGGCTGCCACCAGACGGCGCCCCTCCCAGCTGCTGTGTGACTGACCCCACTCTTCCTCCGTGGGGTTTTACCTGCTCCTGGCACCGGTGTCCGCTCCTGGCAGCTCTGGGCTTCTCCCCTCGTGTTTCGGGGGTCCCCGCTCTGCCAGGCCCACCACAGCCCTCTGCAAAGAGGAACCAGATACCGAGAGTTAGGATCTTGCCTCTGAAGACCATTCTGGACCGAGTCTTCTGCCTGGACCCAGCTCCCCCAAGCCTGTGAAGGACGAGAGGCATTCGGAGTCTTCTGTGTGCCTCACAGGGTAGAGCCAGCAACCACGAGAGAGTAATTTTCAGGGGCACAGAAAAGCCTGCAGACCCCGAAATTCCTCCCTTACCTGCTCACTGATGCCTGAAATTACTTCGACAGAAAACAACATGCTTTATTCCACAATTAGAAGTAAGCCTTTAAACGGAGATGTCTCTGGTCGAGAAAACACAATGATTGCATTCATACTGAAGTATAAATCAGTGATTCTCAAGGGGATGGAGGGGTATATCACAGTCTCTCCGGGCAGAGGATTTAAGACACTTGCACTTCCTAAAAAGCACATTCAATAGCGTGGTTTAAGTCCAGACCTTCAGAAGGACAGTCTGGTAGCATATATCCAAATGTCAACTATGAATGCTGAATATGAATACCCTTTGACCTAACAATTTCTGTTCTGAGTCCCCAGAGAAACCATTGTGTGTATATGCAGAAAGAGATATGTACCGGAATGTTCCCTGAATCATCGCTTGTACCAATAAAAATATAAGAATCCGTTTACATGTCCGTTAATAGGGACCTGGCTTAATAACCTGTGGTGTTTCCGTACTGTGGAATATTATCTAGCAGTTAATCGTGAAGTTACCTGTACTGACAACATAGAAAAAACCTTCAGCGTTTTTTTAAAAGTGAAAAAAAAAAAAAGCAACCTGCAGAAAGAGGCACAAAGAATAGCATTCATGTAGGAAGAAAGCAAACCTATTATTTCTAAAGATAGGTGTGTCAGTGCATAAATGGATAAGAGATCTGAAAAGATAAGGTACAGATCACAGATGGACATGGTTGCCTCTTCAAGGGTCTAGGAATTAGCAGTGGTATTTAGGAGGGACTTTAGCTGTATCTGAATTTTATTTATAAGGACAATGCCTTCACGAAATACTTGCATAATTTAAAATATTTTATTTATTTTTGAGAGAGACAGAATGCGAGTGGGTTGGGGCAGAGAGAGAGGGAGGCACAGAATCCGAAGCAGGTTCCAGGCTCTGAGCTGTCAGCACAGAGCTGGACGCGGGGCTCGAACTCACAGACTTCGAGATCATGACCTGAGCCGAAGTTGGATGCTTAACCGACTGAGCCACCCAGGTGCCCCATGCACCCAACTCTTGATTTCGGCTCAGGTCATGATCCAGGTTGAGGAATCGAGCCCCACATCTGACTCTGTGCTGAGTGTGGAGTCTGCTTAAGATTTTCTCTCTCTCTCTCTCTCTCTCTCTCCCTCCCTCCCTCTGCCCCTCTCACCCCTTGCACTCTCTCTCTGTGTAAAATAAAATATATATATATATACATATATATACATATACATATATATACATATACATATATATACACATATATGTATTATATAAGTATATATACACATATATATGTATTATATAAGTATATATGTATGTGTATAAGTATATATGTAAGTATATATAAGTATATAAGTATATATATGTATATGTATAAGTATATGTATATGTATAAATATATACATGTATTATATATGTATATATGTATATATATAAGATTATATAATCTTACATTTGGAAAAAAACTGTTTATTATCATAATACAAACCACAATGTTAAAGCTAGACAAAAATCTTTTTAGGCAATGGGTCATGGGCTGAAAAAACTTGACAACACACTGCAATGATAGCAATGTAATAAATAATACTTTCAAAATTTTTAGTTTCTCTATTTTGCCTTCCTGACTATATAATCTTCACCTTACTCAGCCAAACGCATTCATTCATTCAGGACTCCTATTTGCTCCAGAAAGAATGCAACAGGAAAGAATGAGGAAATTAATAATCTGCTCCTGGCATGCAAAGTGGGATGTTACGGGAAGGCAGTACTCTTGAAAGACACCCTATGTCAGGCTGGAGATTCCCAATTCCTTTAGCTCTGCCTTAGCTTGTCAAGAGCAAAGTCTGAAGGGTCCATCTTGTGGAGTTCCCCCTTAAAGTCTGGACCAACAAAGGAAGATGGTCTTTGGGGCGCCTGGGCGGCTCAGTCGGTCATGATCTCGCAGTTCATTAGTTCGAGCCCCATATAGGGCTGTCTGCTCTCAGCACCGAGTCTGCTTCTGATCTTCTGTCTCCCTCTCTCTCTCTCTCTCTCTTTGCCTCTCTCTCTGTCTCTCTCAAAAATAAATAAACATTTATAATAAAATAAAATTCAAAGGAAGATGGTCCTTATACACGTGACAGCCAAGTCATGGAAGTCACTGCTGTGTGGGAGAAGGAGCAGAATTAAATGGCAAAGAAGCAGGAAACCCCAGAAACCTGAGACACGGGAGGTTGTTGCAAGAAGACTGAGCAAAGAGACAAAGAGTTGCAAGGACGTGGAGAAATGGGAGCCCTCCTGCATCGCCTTAGGATTGTACCAGCTGCTGTGCAGAATCATTTGGTCGTTTCTCAAATATCAGACATGGGGTTACCACATGACCCAACATCCCACCCAAGGTTCTTACCCAAGAGAAGTGAAAACATGGGTCCTTAGAAAAACTTGCTCACAAATACTCATAGCAGCATTATTCCTGACAAAAATGGGAAACTACCCAAATGTTCAAAGACCACCCAATTGGGTGGAATGTTCCCAATTGGGAACATTCAACCACCCAATGTTCAAAGTGTATTTACACATTTACACACTGTAAGTGGGCGAATTCTGTCTCAGTAAGGTACAGTCGGCCCTTGAACAGCACAGGTCCGCTACTTACATGCAGATTTTTTTCAATAAATACAGTGCAGTACTGTAGATGTGTTTTCTCTTTCTTATGAATTTTTTTTAGAGCGGGAGGGAGAGGAGCAGAGAGAGAGAATTTCCAGCAGACTCCTTGCTTCAGCACAGAGCCCAGCTCAAGGCTTGATCCCGGGAATGATGACCTAAGCCGAAACCAAGAGTCAGACGTTCAACCAACTGAGCCACCCAGGAGCTCCCCTTATGATTCTATTAATAACATTTTCTTTCCTCTAGCTTATTGCATTGTAAGAATATAGCGTATAATACATAGAACATATAAAATACGTGTTAATCAGCATTTATGTTATCGATAAGCCTTCAGGTCAACAGTAGACTACGAGTCGTTAAGTTTTTGAGAGTCAAAGTTACATGCAGAGTTTTGACTGTGAGTGTAGGGAAGGGATCAGCACTCACAACCCCTGCATAATTCAAGGTCAGCTGTAGTTGAAAGTAGCGGGGAGAAAAGTATAGGAAAGTGAGAATGAAGAAGCAGATTGTTTCGAAGCCGTTTGAGGAGCAAATTAGCTAGAAAACCTTTAAAAACACACACACATGAGAGTCTGGACATTCATGACTCCTGCCTTGACAGTTTTGCTCCTCACAGGCCCATGACATCCTGGGTTTGTCCCTTTCCTGAATCACAAATTGGAACGTGGCCTTGAGGAAGGAAGTTGCTAAGCTTGTGGGCACAACAGACAATATCTGCCCCTCTAAAATGATCCTGTTCTGGGACTTCAAGGTGGCTCAGTTGGTGAAGCATCCGACTGCAGATCAGGTCATGATCTCACAGTTCATGATTTCGAGCCCCGTGTCAGGCTCTGTGCTGACAGCTCAGAGCCTGGAGCCTGTTTCGGATTCTGTGTCTCCCTCTCTCTGACCCTCCCCCGTTCATGCTCTGTCTCTGTCTGTCTCAAAAATAAATAAACATAAAAAAAATGATCGTGTTCCTCTACCTTCTTTGTAGCACCCAATAATTTTCATAAGAGGTGAACATTTTGTTTCTTTGTGGAAAGCCAACTGCAAGTGCTGGTAAAGGCAATGGAGAGAACGTGAAAAGTCTAATGAAAAAAAATCTATGTCTTGGGGTCCCTGGGTCACTCAGTCGGTTGAACGTCCAACTCTGGATTTCAGTTCAGGTCATGATCTCGCAGGTCAGATCAAACCCACGTTGGGCTCTTCACTGGCAGCATGGAGCCTGCTTGGGATTCTCTCTCTCTCTCTCTCTCTCTCTCTCTCTTTCTGCTCCTCTCCTGCTCACGTGCTCTCTCTCTCTCTCAAAATAAATAAATAAACTTTAAAAAAGTCTAAGCCTTCACAGTAGCCCTTCCTATAAGGAATAGTAACTATCTCGGACATATGCTTCCAGAATGACAAGAATGTGCTTTGATGGAGACAGATAAACAGATACAGGCAGAAACTGGGAGGCCAGGAAGGAGCCCAGACACGCAACTAGATGACAATTAAACAAGAAAATCATGTTCCCTGGGCTCTCCCCAAGGCCAGGTCCTGTTCCTGGCACCAGTCTAGGCTGGGTGGGCCCCGTGGAAATCCAAGTCACCTGCCATCCGGGCACTTGAAACCCAAACTGTAACGTAAGACATTCGAAAATTCAAATACAAATTCAAGAGAGAAACAAGACTTGGAGAAAGCAATGGAAGATGAGCCATGGGGTTGGGCCTGATGAATGGCCACAGGAATCACATGTCTGCCCACAGCCGCAGGACTCCCAAGGCAGGACAGGAGGAAGCCCGCACAGGGAGGAAAGGCCATTTGAACAAGACAAATACAAGAAGACTGGCCCAGAAATGTTTTGCCCTTGATACTTTGATACTTTTTTTTAATGTTTATTTATTTTTGACAGAGAGAGAGAGAGAGAGAGAGAGAGACAGAGCATGAGCGGGGGAGGGGCAGAGAGAGGGAGACACAGAATCCGAAGCAGGCTCCAGGCTCCGAGCTGTCAGCACAAAGCCCGACGCAGGGCTCGAACTCACGGACCGCGAGATGATGACCTGAGCCGAAGTCGGCAGCTCAACCGACGGAGCCACGCAGGCACCCCAATACTTTGACATTTTTAATTGACCTTCTCTTTCCCGTGGCAGGTTTAGCTCCTTTCGGTGGACCCTAGGGTCTGTTTTTTGCAGTCCCATCCTCTGTGCACCTGACACCTCTTAGCAGATGCGAAGGAACAAAGCTTGTATTCACTGCAGCACGTATCCCCATCACAGCTTATGGCTGCCTCCCCATCACCATCCATCACCCCCCCCCCCCGCTAAGATGGCCGAGCCAACATCCCTTTGACTTCCCGCTGCTCTCCCCAAAGTTACTAGCGACTTGAGTCAGAATAGCGCTGAGACTATCAGTCTTTATGACATCAGTAAGACCTCACCTCATTGTGGGATTCCTGCTGGGAAATGCAATGAGAATCACTTGGTGGCCTTGAGAAGCTCTGCTATCACAGTCCTTAACCGCACGGCCAGCATCAAGGTCCCTGGAGGAAAACATCTTCCATGACAAGGAGCCTGTGGCTCGTTCCGAGGCAGCCTACTGGGGAAACCTGCAGGGAAGCAAAAGGAAAGGAATTACCTATGTGCCAAGCTGCTTGCTACAAGCTTTATACTCTTTTAATCTTCATGATAAGCCACAAGTGAGATAAAATTATCCCCGTTTTACGGCGGTAGACACAGACTTACAGCCATTAAATCATCTGCACTCATTCACGCGGTGAATTTGTTGAGTTGGGTCATGACTGCAGGTCTGTCTGACCCCCTGAACTCTGTTCTATCCTTTGGTTACATACCCTGCATCAAGCCACAGCCCATCAGACCTCATCTTCTGACTGTGCTCAAGGAATTGGGTAGGAATGTTGTTATTATAACACCAGTGCTTTCGTTCTGGGCCAGACGCTGTGCCAGGAACTCCGCTTGGGTTATCGCTAAACTTCAAAGAAGACACCTGTCAGGGCGTGAGTGTTATTCCCACGTTACTGCCATGGAAACTGAGGGTTGTATTAGTGAGGTTAGGCTAGGCTTTGTTTGCGGTATAATATAACCCCAAAATCTCACTAGCTCCACAAAATCCATGTTTACTCTTCACTCGTGCTGATGCCCCACATGGGTCAAGGGGGGGAGGTTTGTTCCACCCACTCACTCAAGGACCCAAGTTGACGGAGGTTTCGCCATCTTGCAGACTCGCCATAAACCCTGGCTTCCTCATCACCAAGGCAGCAAAAATTACACAAGGTGAATTCACACCTGTTCTTCTATGCTTCCACATAGAAATCTTTCCCACCAAAAATGCAAGGAAACAGACTGGGATATGTGCAGAAGCATGTGGGTATTTGCCGAGCAATAAATGTCACTACCACAAGTCTCAGTCAGGTTACAAATATTGTGCTAAACCCCAGAGCTAAGGCTTGACATTGGCCTATGTCTCTCCAAAGTTCCTGACTCATTGTGGAATCCAGAGAAGGAAGTGCTCTAAATCCAACAGACCCGCTATGTCAGTCCTGTGGTCCACCCAGTTTAGGATTTAGCATCAGGAAGGAACCCCCAAGGATGCAGGAAACCATAAATGTCCTTACTGACTTCAATCACAGACTTTTGTACCGATTTTTCCAACATTCCAGAGTGATGCTCCCTCTCCCATTTGTAGATTTATCCCAGCCTCTGTGGGCCTGCATTTATTTCTGGCCTGTGTTGCCTCTGCAGGCAAAAAGTTTTATGCTGCCTGTCTCTTCATTTGTATGTTTATCTATCACCACATTCTACAAAGATTTGCTGCAGCATAACAAAAAGTGCATAGAAAATAAGTTTTGAAAAATAAATATGTGAGAAAATCAGGTTGAGAAAAATTAAGATGAGAAAAATAACATTAAGGACAATGATATTATACAACATGCTTATTGTTGGATTCGATGCACTTGCTTGGGACAAGTCAAACAGGTTTTCTGAACAGCCAGACAGCCAATGAAAGAGTCAAACAGATACTACATAATTCATAAATACTCATAAGATGAAAATTCAGCTAAATATTCAGGGGAAGCTCAGATATTTCTGGTACTCATGCCTGATAGGAATCTTTTTTTCTTTGTATTATTTATTTTTGAGAGAGGGTATGTGTATGCAAGTGAGGGAGGGGCAGAGAGAGAGGGAGACAGAGGATCCGAAGCACGGTCTGCGCTGAGAGCACAGAACCTGACACAGGGCTCGAACTCATGAACCTGAGTTCATGACTTGAGCCAAAGTCAGACACTTACAGGATTGAGCCACCCAGGTACCCCCTGATAGAAATATTTTCATGAGTCCATCCAAAGAGGATACACTGTGAGAGAGTAGAGAGAAAAAAGAAACTTTAAGAACAATTTCACAGGAGCTCTGAATAGAATCTGAAGGGCCGTGAGAACAGAGACAGCATGAGGTGATTGTTCGCAAACCTCTGAGGGCGGGGAGGAGCCGCTTCTACCAGAAGAGGGAGACATCTGGCAAAAAGACATGAGGGAAGAAAGAAGAAAACGATGGAAACCTCAAAAACTTTAAATAATTTCATCTTTCTTTGATGGAATAAGGATAAGTTTAGCTGAATGAGAGACTCAATTTGGAGGCGAAACAATATGGCAGCCAGATTCTTTGGAGATTGCCGAGTCTAAATGGATAAGAGGTCAAGTTGTGCCACGGGGGACTGAACAGAAGTACCAGGAAAGTTTGGAGCCAAAGTCCAAAATCTTCCCATGTTCAAAAACATAGCTAGCTGCCTGATGGCCACCAGATTACAAATTTATCTGCTTCAAGGGAATCTTGCCAGATTCCAGATTCCAATTACCAGAAGGAAACTTCAAGGTAAGTTTCCTTACCAGCCATCGAATACATGTTGCCCGTTCTTGATGAACCATATTAATAAAACTGTGAGGGGTGTTGATCCTAAATCTAATATCCTTGGGAATGTTAGGAAAGAATGTGTCAAAGAAAACATAGCTGGAGGGTCAAGCAAGTTATGTACATTATCTTTAATCCACATGACAACCTCAGATGATAGATATTATTACTTTCCAATGACTACTCCACAAACAACTGTAGTGAGGTGAGGAACGTAGAGGGACTTAGTAGTGTCACACAGCTCACAATGGGGAAGGGAGAATTCTAACCTGCCTCTGGCTGGGGTCTGTGCCTTTTCACAACGTAACACTGCCTCTTGACACTTAGGTAAACGGAAGAAATGAATACTGAAATGAAAAATGCATTAAAATTCCGAGTTAAGATAGAAAATTGAACATACGCTTCTGCTCCATTTGAAACTCCCCTGAAATAATAAGTAAATTTTTGAGGGCATAAACCCATGAAGACATAGAAAACAGAAGATGAAATCATTGGGTCAAAATTTTGGAAACGGGGGCGTCTCAGTGGCTGAATCAGTTGAGCATCCAACTCTTGATTTCAGCTCAGGTCATGATCCCAGGGTTGTGGGATTGAGCCTCACATTGGGCTCCCCGCTGAGTGAGGAGCCTGCTTAAGAGTCTCTCTCTCTCTCTCTCCCTCTGCCCCTCTCCCAAGTTCATGCTCTCTCTCTTTCTCTAAAATAAAATAAAATAAAATAAAATAAAATAAAATAAAGTAGGGGCCGTTGGGTGCCTCATTTGGTTAAGCATCGTATTTCAGCTCAAGTCATGATCTTGCGGCTCATGAGTTCGAGCCCCACACAGGGCTCTGCACTGGCAACATGGAGACTTCTTGGGATTCTCCCTCCCTCTCTCTTTCTCTGCCGGTCCCCCACTTGCTCTCTCTCTCTTAAAGTAAATAAATGAACTTTTAAATCATTCATTCATTCATTCAAAAAAATTTTTTTTGGAAACTAGAAAATGGATAAGTGGGAACTGATTTAGAAGGTTCAAGAACAGGGGCGCCTGGATGGCTGAGTCAGTTAAGTGTCTGACTTCAGTTCAGGTCATGATCTCACTGCTCAAGAGTTCAAGCCCCCATCAGGCTCTGGGCCAACATTTCAGAGCCTGGAGCCCACTTCAGATTCTGTGTCTCCCTCTCTCTTTGTGCCTCCCCAGCTCATACTCTGTCTCTCTCTCTCTCTCAAAAATAAATATTAAAAATTTTTTCATTAAAAAAATAAATGTTAAAAAATTAAAACAAAAAAAAAGAAGGTTCAAGAATACTGAATCCTTAGCTGGCAGTAGGTAAAGTCAAAAAGCACCCAAATTACCCTGAATGACTCCTAAAAGATAGAATTGGAGATGTCTAATACTGATGGAAATGGGGGTAAAAGTGGGACTAAAAACCAAGATTAATAGTCTGTAAAAAACAAACAACCATTCCAAATTCCACACACCTGGGACTGCTCCCCCCTCACCAACCAGAATCCTGGAGGCTTATTCTCTGGAGAGGACCACGCATAGTCCAGAGCAGAAAACTATTTTTAAAAGAAATGGCTTAAGTGCACATTTGCAGAGAGAATTCCGAGGCTCACGGAGAACTGTCAGCTATGCGCAGCTACTCAGAGCTAGAGACTGGAAAGGTCTTCTCTGGGGAAAATTCACAAAGATGCTGACATTGAAGTTTCCCCAGTGGAATAGCCTAGGCCAATCAGCCTGTGTTGAACACCAATCACAGTGTCCAAACTGCCTATCAGTCTTACAACCCATACTGATTGTGAGTAGACAACCTGAAGACGTCTGAAGAAAGAATCCAGCATGAGTGCCAGCCACGAAAACAGAGAAAAGCAAAATGGAAGAATAAAAGACCATGCGAGAGAAGATGACACCAAAATAAACTATTGTTAATATCCTCAAATAAATAAGGTATTATACCTATGAAACAAGAAGAGCTTTTTTTTTAATTTTAGTTAGTGCAATGTTGGTTTCAGGAGTAGAATTCAGTGATTCATCCCTTACATACAACACCCAGTGCTCATCACAAGTGCCCCCCTTAGTACCCATCGCCCCTCTAACCCATCCCCACCCACCTCCGTCCATCGACCCAGTTTGTTCTCTATTGTTAAGATCTCTTACGGTGTGTTTCCCTCTCTTTTATTTCCTCCACCTTCCCATATGTTCATCTGTTTTGTTTCTTAAATTCCACATATGAGTGAAATCACGTGGGATTTGTCTTTCTCTAATTGACTTAGTTCGCTTAGCATTATACATTCTAGCTCCATCCACATCATTGCAAATGGCAAGATTTCATCTATTATGGCTGAGTAATGTTCCACCGTGTGTGTGTGTGTGTGTGTGCGTGTGTGTGTGTATACCACATCTTCTTTATCTATTCATCAGTCAATGGACATTTGGGCTCTCTCTGTAGTTTGGCTATTGTTGATAATGCCGCTATGAAGACTGGGGTGCACATACCCCTTCGAATCTATATTTTTGTATTCTTTGGGTAAATACCTAGTGGTGCAACTCCTGGGTGAGAGGGTGGTTCTCCTTTTAGTTTTTGGAGGAAACTCCATACTGTTTTCCAGAGCGGCTGCACCAGGTTGCATTCCCACCAACAATGCAAGAGGGTTCCCCTTTCACTGCATCCTCACTAACTCCTGTTGTTTCTTGTGTTAATTTTAGCCATTCTGACAGGTATGAGGTGGTACCTCATTGTGCTGATGATTTGTATTTCCCTGATGATGAGTGATGGTGAGCATCTCTTCATGTGTCTGTTAGCCATCTGGATATAAGAAGAGTTTTTTTAAATTACCATTCAGAAAACAAAAGAAAAAGAACTCTTGGAAATTAAAAATATGAAAACAGGGGCGCCTGGGTGGCTCAGTCGGTTCAGCGTCAGACTTTGGCTCAGGTCATGATCTTGTGGTTCACAAGTTTGGGCCCCGCGTCAGGCTCTGTGCTGACAGCTTGGAGGCTGGACCCCACTTCAGATTCTGTGTCTCCCTCTCTCTCTGCCCCTCCCCTGCTTGTGCTCAGTCTCTCTCTCTCTCGCTCTCTCTCTCTCTCGCTCTCTCTCGCTCTCTCTCTCAAAAATAAATAAAAACATTCAAAAAAATTTTTTAAATAAAAACATATATAGAAACTCAATAAAGTCTGAATTATAAAGGTAAGGAAATATCCCAGATTAAATAAAATGATAAGAGAGTAAAAGATATAAAATGTTAGAATTTTAAAATGACCACATGTCAAAGATTTTATTTAACTCATCAATTAACGGGGAACACTGGCGATGTTACAAATGGTTCAGTGGAGAAATCAAAGAACAGACACATAAATGGACACTCAAGAAAGCTGAAATGAATGTGTTAATAGATGCAAACTGGCTTCTTGGGGAAATTTGCATCTGCACCAGACAAAATTTATTTGCATCTCTATGGAAAAGATCATTTGCATTGCTCTCCATTTTCTACAACTTGCAGAACTGTAAAATAACTCAAAGCCAATGAAGAGCAGAGGCCCTTCCTAGAATCAGAAGAGTGAACTGAATAGAACACTCACTGTTTTTCCAGACAGAGAAAAGATAAGAAAATTAGACGATCATTTCAGAACGGTCAACTTCCAAATAATAGAAATTCCAGAAAGAACGAACAAAGAAAACGTAAGGAGAAAATCATCAAAAAAATAATTCAAGGGATGCCTGGCTGGCTCAGTTGGTAGAGTGTGCAACTCTTAATCTTGGGGTTCTGAGTTTGAGCCCCACATTGGGGCCCCACATTGTCTCTTAATTATTCTCTAATACTTAAAAAATAAATTTTTTTTTTAATTTTTTTTAACGTTTATTTATTTTTGAGACAGAGAGAGACAGAGCATGAATGGGGGAGGGTCAGAGAGAGAGGGAGACACAGAATCCGAAACAGGCTCTAGGCTCTGAGCTGTCAGCACAGAGCCCGACGCGGGGCTCGAACTCACGGACCGCGAGATCATGACCTGAGCCGAAGTCGGATGCTTAACCGACTGAGCCACCCAGGCGCCCCTGAAAAAATAAATTTTTTTTTAAAAAGGAAGAATTCAAGAAAAACTTTCCAGAACTTTTGCACATATGCAAAAGGGTCCATGTATTATACACTTAACAAAACTCATGAAACTGTTTGCTTAAAATGTTCGCATTTGTTGTATGCAAAGTAAACTTCGATAAAACTGATGTGTTTTTAAACAGGGCCTCAACTAGTACCTATCAAAATGGATGAACTAAGACCCACACAAAGACATTTATCAGGAAATTTTAAATCTCTGGATACAAAGAGAAGATTCTACAAGCTTTTCTAAAATAAAAATCTCACAGGGCACTTGGGTGGTTCAGCTGGTTAAGCAGCTGACTCTTGATTTCAGCTCAGGTCATGATCTCACGGTTTTCTGAGTTCGAGCCCAGCATCAGGCTCTGCACACTGACTGTGCAAGGAAACTGCTTCGGATTCTCTCTCTCTCTCTCTCAATCTCTCTCTCTCTCTCTGCCCCTCCTCTGCTCATATTCTCTCTGTCTCTCTCAAAATAGATTTTAAGACTTTTAAAAAACAAATAAATAAACCTCCTTTTAAAAAAATTAAAAATTAAAATCTCACATTTAAAAAAGGACTTTAAAAGTCAAATGATTTCAAACTTTTCAAAAGGTAGATGACAGCAAAGCCTTCAAAATTGTGGAAGAAAAATATACCCAACTTAAAGTTCCGTGCCAGCTAAGCTATCATGAACATATGCAAAGTCTCCCAAAAAACTATGTCCCTTGTACCATTTCTTGGGAAGTCAATGGAGGCTTTGTTCCACCAAATTAAGACAGTGCAAATAGAGAAAAGACTTGGGACTCAGCACAGGAAAGAAGTGGGGGTAATCCCTTGAATAATGATGCACGATGATGATGAACATCCCCAGGTCCTGGGGGCAACCAGTGGGAGGAGATGAACAGTCCCCAGGAAACAGCCCTTCCAGAAAATAAAACCGATAAAATGACTAATGCATTTGAACCTCTTGAGAAGAAATTTAGATAATTGGCATTTGAAGTTGAACAAATGATAAGCAGAAAACCGGGCCACCAAACCAAAACCACGACTATCCTTAATTCCAAAAGAACACAAAAGTGTCGGGCTCAGAGAAGCCTGCCCCACTGTGGCATATTGATTATTTTGAATTAAAGTCACTTTTCTAAAAAGCCAGTGCATGAGAGACACCCTGACCTTTCTTTGTCTCCAGATAGCAGGAAATAAATCCCCCATGTGAAAGGTACCCTCCTGGCACCAGGAGGTAGGGAGACATCCCTATTGTCAGACAGGGAACTCAGGGCTTATGTAAGGAAGAAGCCAATACAAACAAATCTTGTTACTTCACTCATTTACTACCCAGCCCATAACTCTCTTTAAAAGTCCTTATCAATTGATGCTCTCAAACATACGTTTTCTTGTCTCGTCAATTCCTCGCAGATTTATATTTCTTTGTCTAAACATATTAAGGCTGTACGCCCTTGTCATTTCTTTGGGTCTCAGTCTTATTATTGGACCTCCATGAGCACATTATTCAACTTTGTTTTTTCTTCTGTTAATCTGCCTCATGTCAATTTGATTCTGAGACCAGCCAGAAGAATCTAGAGGTGTAGAGGAAAATTCCCCTCCCCCTAACAGAGGCAACATAGAAAAGTAAATGTAATCTTAGTGTATGCCTTGGCCAGCTGTAGATCTCTGTACGTGTTCATAATAATGGAAACGCCAATAATGAGGTAACCAAATTCCAATACAATTACACTGGAAACATAGAGGACTTGCAAAGGGTCTGTGTGCTTAAGTGGTGGGTAAAAAAAAAAAAAGTCAAATACTTACCTTCTAGAAGCAAGGAAGAGTCAGCAGATACTCTGAGATCTTTTTAGGTTAAGAATGGCATGTGAAGCATGCTATTTGGTCATATGGAAATAATACAAAAAGAATGGTCTAAAAGAGGTTGTAAGTGCTCCCATATGCGAGAGGGTAAAATGCAAGGGACTCAGGGTGTCATAGGACAGTGTTGTTCTTCTAATAGATCTCTTTTGTCTCTTTAAGTCACGTGCATGTACAACTTTGACAAACATCATCTTTTAAGAAGAATACATTGAAAACCTGTTATTATAAGTTTTTCATACCCAGGGAAAGTAGGATTACCTCTTGTCCGTTCCAAACATCCATCTACCAAGTTTCCAAGGGCACTCAATCTTAATATTCCAGAGTATCTCCAAGTTGTCGCTGGCCAAAAGCTGTCATGTCTCAAGCAGAGGCAAAGTAACCCATTCTCTGAATTTTTGCCTTTAATAATGCAAGACACAAGCCCCTTTGGGTGGGAAGAGGCCTGATGTGAGACTCAGAACATCAATATTTTACTTCCCATTCATCAATCATTCACCACCTGCCGACAAACAGTGCCTTCCAGGGGGTGTCTCCTGGCCCCTGTCCAGCACCAGAGCTATAAATATTTTATGGTTGGGAGGTGAGGTTGCTACCCAGGCACATTAGCCCCTGCCCGGGAAGCACACAGAGAAAGCTCATCCTTCCTCTAGGCAACTACAGAAGCACATGGCAGACGATCCCCCTCAGGTGACTTTAGCTCACCCTGTGAGCCCCAGAATCTGAGCGCCATGCAGCAGGAGCAGGGATGCATTTGCAGATGTACTTCCAAGGAGGGAAATCGGGGCAGCCTTTCAAGTGCCCTCAGCACCTTCCCTCTGCCGTCCACACTGCTCTTCAAACAGAACATCATCCTCTCTCTGACCTCAGGCCCCACCCAAGGCGTAAGTTCGAGCGTTGGTTGATTCATTCACCAAAAAGCATTTACTGAAGAACAACGAGCCAGGTCCCCAGAGAGGTTCTGGAATACAAGTACACCTAAGACATGGTTGTGCTCCTACGTGCCTCTCTTCATGGCAATAGAAGTCCCGTCTCTCATTCTCTGACCGCCCGTTGTGGACCAGCCACTGGCCAGGGCATTTTACATAGGCGTCCTTTCATTTCCCTATCATCTTAAAAGGCAATTAAGCTAGATTTCAAGGGCAGATAAATAGTCACTCTAAGAGACTTCAGTAACGATTTGACTTATTTTGCCCTTATCAAGTGTACTGAGAAATCATTTACATGCGATAAATTGTATCCATTTGCAGAGTGCAATTCTGTGAGTTTTGATGGCTGTAGTCACCTCTGAAACCACCACCTCAATCAAGATGCAGGACATTTCTATCACCTCCAAAAGATTCCTTCTGTATTCCACCTCCCCCTGCCCACCTTCATTTCCAAGTGACCACTGATCTGCGTTTTGTTGCTATAAATTCGGTTGTATTTTCATATAACTGGAATCATGTCTGACAAGTCATGTCTGACTTCTTTCACCCAGCATGATGATTCTGAGATTAGCCCATGTTGTTGCATGTATCACGAGTTCATTCTTTTTACTATTGAGTGGATTTCCATTACGTGGGGAGACCACATTGTGTATACCCCTTCATCGACCGATGGGCAGTGGGACTGTTCCCAGTTTTCAGCGACCGCGAATAAAGCTGCTGTGAACATTCACGTCCACGTCTTTGTGTGGACACATGTTTTCATTTATTTTTGACAACTATCTAGAAGTAGGATGCCTAGATTAAAACAGAGATGAAGTTTTTCCTTTTTAATATTATTTGATTATCGGATGTACAACCATTTTGAATGACGCCGAGAATAGATGGGTTCCAAAGATGCCCAGTTTTATTTGCATTACGGGACCAACAAGAAGCTGTTAGGCACCTGCGTTATCAGGGAATAGGTGAATCCAGGTAAATTTTCTAAAAGCTGAAACTTACTATTTCAATCTTCTACCTTTAAATTCTTTTAAATATTACCTTTATCTTTTTCTTAAAGATTTTATTTTGGGGGTGGGGGATGCCTGGGTGGCTCAGTCAGTTAACGGTGACTCTTGATTTCAGCTCAGGTGATGATCTCATGATTTGTGAGACGAAGCCGCACGGCAGGGGTTTTCTCTCTCTCCTTCTCTCTCTTCCCCTCCCCCACTCACACTCGCACTCTCTCTCTCTCTCTCAATAAACTTTAAGAAAAATGAAAATTTGATTTTTTAAGCACTCTCTATATCCAACATGGGGCGCAAACCCACAACCCCAAGATCAAGAGTCCCATGCTCCGCCAACTGAGTCAGCCAAGCACCCCTACCTATTTCTGATAACATCATAAATCTGGTAGCATTGCTACTCCTCTAGAAATCATTTTGGAAGTGTTACTGCCTTTTTAGAGTATGTCTTGTCTCACTGTCCTGTGTCAGCTGACAGCTCAGAAACATCCTGCTGGCTGTGCAATGTTGCCCGCTTAGCCGGGCTAATGGCTAGCGGGAAGCTCTTTCCCATCTCTGTAGGTTCATCTGCTTCTTAGAGATGTCCTACACCTGTCCTGCTCCAGATCCTTGGTTCTCTGAACTATCACACACACACACACACACACACACACACACACACATTCATTTCTGCTAAGCGCTTCCTAAATCTCTAAGTGAGGGAAGAAAACAAATGACCGAGGTGTGGAATTCAGTCAAAGAAATGTCTACACTTAGGCACCAAGATGTCTTTTAAGGATATTCACAGCAGTGGTGTTTATATATACAAGGTGGATGGGAGCAGAGAAAACAGCCAAAATATTTCTTTTTTTAATTTTTTTTAACGGTTATTTATTTTTGGTAGATAGAACACAAGGGGAGGAGGACAAGAGAGAGAGGGAGACACAGAATCTGAAGCAGGCTCCAGGCTCTGAGCTGTTGCACAGAGCCCGACACGGGGCTCGAACCCACAGACCATGAGATCGTGACCTGAGCTGAAGTCAATCGCCCAACTGACTGAGCCACCCAGGCGCCCCAAAAAGTTTCTTTACAGAAAAATGGACTCATGATAAATACTAAATCTGGAGTTTTGACTGAGAGGCCAAGAGGTGATTGATCTTGCATAAGCAGGATTCTGGAGGAATCGTCAAAGTAGGTATCTGAAAGTGTTCAAGACCACTTGAAAGTGTTCTGAAAGTATCTGAAAGGTATCTGAAAGTGTTCAAGACTGAAAGCACAAGACCATTAGACCTCTCTCCAAACACTGAACATGTATAAAAGGGCTGAAAGAAAACTTTTATGAGGAGGACTTTTGGAGGAAGCCATTGAGATCATGAAGCTGACCCTACTCTGAGGGAGGAGAGTACCATCTCGTTACCCTGGACTTAGTCCAGACAGCGGGCTTCAGAGTAAACACTTAGCCTGATGTGTGTCCATAGAGTTTGAGAAACACATTCTGATCCAGCCCAAGAAATCAAGAGGGAAAGAGAAGCAGGCTAGCAGCTTAGGAGTTGGGGCTCAGGGGAGGTGACTACTTTAGGCTGGCCGGTGCTCCCAGAACATGGCAGGTAAGAGATGCACAAGGGTTTTGTGTGCACCAGATGGGGGCCATTCGGGAGATAAAGCCAGCCTGGAGATCACACGAAAGCGTGGGGGTGTTTAACAATCCACATGGAAGGGACTTCTAGGAACTGGGAGCTCAGTGGGGAGCAGCGACCAGAAGAATCCAATCCCTTGCCCCTGTCAGAGGGTTTCGTTCAGGCAGAAGAGCCCAGGTGAATGAGTGCAGAGCCATCTTGAGAAAGTACCTGTCGGTGTGGAACTTTCGCTCCTCTCCTGCCCTGTGTAACCCTGGGTGAGGGGATTAAAAAGGAAAGAAGAAAGTGGCCACTGCGCACACACTCCCTTCTCCAAAGGCTGGTAGCCTCCCACACCCGGTGCCAGAGCCTAGAGGAGACGGGAGACAGAGAGCATTAAAGAGATAAACACGCTGGGCCACGCATTCTCATTTCTGCATAGAGACTGTGCTTTGCTGCTTTGAGTGACCTATGAAGGGACCTAGTCAGGGGGCCACCTGAGTTTGTACCTAAGCCACGGAGAGAAACTCTCCACTGAGAACATTGTAAGAGACAGTGGAAAATAAAACGAAGTTGCCTCTGATTGCCTCCCTCTGGTCACGCTTATTCAAAACACACGAGCTGCATAAATTATCAGCACCCCTACTATGGGCGACTCAGCAGTGCTTAAAAAGAACGAGGACCAACAGGAAAGATGTCCAAGGCATATTATTGTGTGGGGAAAATATTTAGTTGCAAAACGATACGTAAAGCGTAACTATGTTTATGTGAGAAAAAAAGTATACCGTGTGTGTGCACGTGTCTTGGTGTGGTCTGTGTGCGAGGGGAATAGGGTCCTCTGTTCCCTCCACTCACTTTGCTCAATCCGACCCCACTCCAAATGGGAAAGGGGTCTTCTGGTTTAATGACCACCCGATTGTACGTGAAAGGCGATCCCGAAGCAGGAGAGATTTGCATGGCGTGTAGGATCTTGTCTCTGAAGGACGAGGATGTAACCCCCGATTGCCACCCAAGGGCAGAGGCAGGAATGGGCCCCCCAGGCTTGGTCATGGAGTTGGTAGCAGATGGAACATCCTGGCTGAGGAGTAAGAGGGGAAGGACAACAGGTGAAGGAACGTTCAGGCACTCCTCCTAAGCTGGCTGGGCTGCAAGACATCCCAATGGGAAGGGCGAGGAAATATTTTACAACATCCTCTGGACTCAGATGTTAGGGGTCAGCTAATGTCCGTTCCGACACCTGGGGACACAAAATCACCTTCGAGTGGAAGTGTTCAGGAAGGGGTAGGATATGGCAGGATGCACACTCTTCTGCTAACAGTGGGCACAGTAGGGCCACAGGATGTGGAATTTAAGAATGAAATCTATTGTTTTAAGATTTACAGCAAACAGGAGATGTGACAATCCCAGGTTTTAAGATACACTACAAAGCTACAGTAATCGGGGCACCTGAGTGGCTCAGTTGGTTGAGTGTCTGACTCTTGATGTCAGCTCAGGTCTTGATCTCAGGGTCGTGAGTTCAAGCCCCACAATGGACTCTGCACTGGGCATGAAGCCTTCTTTAAAAAAAAAAAAAAAAAAAAGGTATAGTAATCAAAGCAGTATGGTACTGAACAAAAATAGACACATAGGTCAATGGACAGAATGGAGAGCCCAGAAATAAACCTACCATCATATGGTTAATTGAATTTTGACAATTAGTCACAGAAAGACAAATGTCCTATGACTTCACTCATATGAGGAATTTAAGAGACAAAACAGTGAGCATAAGGGAAGGAAAGCAAAAATCATATAAAACAGGGAGGGGGACAAAACATAAGAGACTCTTAAATATGGAGAACAAACTGAGGGTTACTGGAGGGGTTGTGGGAGGGGGGGATGGGCTAAATAGGTAAGGGGCACGAAGGAATCCACTCCTGAAATCATTGTTGCACTATATGCTAATTTCGATGGAAATTATAAAAAATAAATAAATTATAGAAAGTAAAAATAAATCAATAAATAAGTAAAATACTAAAAAAATGAAATGCTTTTTATTAACATAAAGTTGCAAATGTAAATTTCCTTTCTTAAAAGGAGCTGTATAAATGACAACTTCTTTTTCTGATAGATTATAAATGGAATATTTTTAATAAGCATATAGAGACCACCAACCAACTTTGAGGGCTTTTACCAATATTAGAACAGGTTTTTACAGCAGCAATGAGGAGTTTGCAGCTTAAAAAAGTAATAAAAAGAGGAGCCTGGGTGGCTCAGTCAGTTAAGCTTCCGACTCTGGCTCAGGTCATGATCTCACAGTTCGTGGGTTCAAGCCCCACATCAGACTCTGTGCTGACAGCCCAGAGCCTGGAACCTGCTTTGGATTCTGTGTCTTTCTCTCTTTCTGCTCCTCTCCGCCCCGTGCTCTGTCTCCGTCTCTGAAAAATGAATAAACCTTAAAAAATTGTTTAAATAAAAAATATCTTCAACAAAGAAGGCAAAAATAAGCATTGGGGAAAAGACAGTGTCTTCAACAAATGGTTGGGAAAACTGGAAAACTGGACAGCAACATGCAGATCAATGAAACGGGACTGCTTTCTAACACCATACACAAAAATAAGCTCAAAATGTGAGCTCTGAAACCATAAAACTCCTAGAAGAAAACACAGGCAGTAGTTTCTTTGACATTGGCCATAGAAATATTTTTCTAAGTCATGTCTCCTAAAAGAAGGGAAACAAAAGCAAAAATAAACTATCGGACTACACCGAAATACAAAGCTTCTGCACAGTGAAGGAAGCCATCAACAAACAAAAGTTCGAGAAGGTCGAGATGGAGAAGATATTTGAAATGATACAGCCAACAAGGGGTTATATCCAAAATATAAAGAACTTATACAGGTTAGCACCAAAAAACCCAAATAATCCAATTTTAAAATGGGCAGAGGATCAGGGGTGCCTGGGTGGCTCAGTCGGTTGAGTTTCCAACTTTGGCTCAGGTCATGATCTCTAGGTTCGTGGGTTCAAGCCCCGCATCAGGCTCTGTGCTGACAGCTCGGAGCCCGGAGCCCGCTTTGGATTCTGTGTCTCCTTCTCTCTCTGCCCCTCCCCCACTCACACTCTGTTTCTCTCTCCTTCTAAAATAAATAAATAAACATTTTTTGAAACAAATTTTTTTAATAAAATGGGCAGAGGATCTGAATAGACATTTTTACAAAGAAGACATGCATGACCAATAGACACATGAATCACATCACTAATCATCAGGAAAATGCAAATTAAAACCACTTTACACCTGTCAGAATGACCCAAATCGAAAACACGAGAAGTAACAAGTGGCAGCGAAGACGCGGAGAAAAAGGGACCCTCATGCACAGCTGGTGGGAATGCAAACTCGTGCCGTCACTGTGGAAAATAGTATGGAGGTGCCTCAGAAAATTAAAAATAGAATCACCATATGATTCAGTAATTCCACTACTGGGTATTTACCCAAAGAAAATGAAAACACTAATTCGAAAAGATACATGCACCCTTATGTTTATTGCAGCATTATTTGCAACAGCCAAATTATGGAAGAGGCCAGTGTCCACCATTAGATGAATGGATAAAGAAGATGTGATTATACACATGCGCGCGCACACACACACACACACACACACACTGGAATATTACTCAGCCATAAAAAATTAAATCTTGCCATTTGCCACAACATGGATGGAACTAGAGGGGGTCAGGCTAACTTAAATAAGTCAGACAGAATAAGACAAATACCATAGGATTCACTCACATGCGGAATTTAAGAAACAAAAGGAAAAAGGGAGAGAGCGAGACAAACCAAGAAACAGACTCTTAACTATAGAGAACACACAGATGGTTGCCAGAGGGGAAGAAAGTGGGGGGATGGGTGAAATGGGTGATGGGGATTAAGGAGGGCACTTGTCATGAGCACTGAGAAATGAGCAGAATTGTTGAATCATTATATTGTATGCCTGAAACTAATATAAGACTGAGTGTTAATTCTACCTAATTTTTTCAAAAAAGGAAAAGAGAAAAGATGTACAGCAAACATGTGAGCATAGGTCACTTGCGTGGTTTCTACCACATGGTAAATTTGAATCAATAAATTGGAGTGTGCAGGGTCCTTCCGTGGCTCTCGTCTGGCCTTTAGGGGCTGAGCTTTTACTGGCCATTCCAGCCAAGCAAGGTGTAAATTTGCAGGTGTCTCTGAGCTCACGGTGGTGTTCCTTCCGGCAGACTGAATCTGGGAGAAATCCAACTCGGCAGTACCTGGGACATTGTGGTGCAGTGCATTTATACCAGGGAGCACCGGTGCGGGACGAGCCTGCCCGGAAGAAGCAGGAAGCGAAGGAGTGCCACCAGCCCCACTTTGAATTAAGCCCCATTTCCAAAATCAGACAGCAAGCATCAAAGACTATGGGGAAGTCAAGTCCCTTCATCGTTCTGGAAAGAGACTTGCCCGTGGGAGAGCCTTCTTGCCTTGGCACTTCCAAAACCAAGAAGTACAGGTTGCTGAGATAGAAAGACTTTCCCTAGTGAGGGCACCCCTCGGCCTTCGCGGTTAACGTGCTTTCGAGACAGCCGGCTGCTGGATTCATTCCACAGCACTGAGCACCAGCACTGAAGGACAGGCCATTCAATCTTAGATTAAATCCCATTCAAAAAGTCCTATACCTCAGGGCCATTTGATACTGTTCTAAAGGTATATTAATCTTAGAGAACCGTGTGTTTAGTAAAGGGTAGATTGTAAAGGCTTTTCAAGTCACAAGAGATCATTAGAACAGGGCAGTCACTTTGGAACACAATCTGACAGTTTCACTGCAAGTCAAATACAGTTATCGTGTGACCTCACAATTCCACTCGGAGGCTATGCACCCGAAGGAAATCAAAACATACGTTCACACAGAAACTTATAACCGAACGCTCACAACAGCATCATTCATATTAGCCCAAAAGTGAGAACAACCCAAACATCCGGCAAATGATGGATGAACTGGAATGCAGCCCACCACACATGGAATGTTATCCAGCCACAAACAAGACAGGAAGTCCCGATGCGCGTGCCCACATGGCTAAACCCCGAAAACATCAAGCGAAAGGAGTCACACACAAAAAGCCACCGACCATATGAGTCCGCGTATATGGAGTGTCCACAGTGAGCAAATTCATAGACACAGAAACCGACTGGCTGCCAGGGAAGGGGGGAGAGGGGCCGACTCGGGGTAATGGCTGAAGGGTGAGAGGTTTCTTTTTTCGAGATGCTCTAAAACTGACTGTGATGGTGGTTTACAACTCTGCAAACAAACAGACTGAGAAACATCGAATAGTAAATTTTATTTGTTTTTTTCTTTCTTCTCAATTTTTTATGTAAAGTCTAGCTAGCATACGGTGCACTCTTGGTTTCAGGAGTAGAATTCAGCGATTCGTCACTGACACACAATCCCCAGTGCTCATCCCAACAAGTACCCTCCTTAATCCCCAACGCCCACCTAACCCGTCCTCCACCCACCCCCCTCCATCAACTGCAGTGTGTTCTCTATCATTAAGGGTTGAATAGTAAATTTCTGAGGCACCCGGATGGCTCAGTGGGTGAAGTTTCCAACTCTCGGTTTTGCTCCAATCGTGATCTCACGGTTTCATGAGTTCAAGCCCCATGTCGGGCTCTGCGCTGACGGCACGAAGACTGCTTGGGATTCTCTCTCTCCCCTCTCTCTCTGCCCCTACCCCACTTGCTCTGTCTCTCAAAATAAATAAATAAACCTAAAAAGATTTTAATAAATAAACAAAATAAAGCAAGGTGAGCGTGAGCTCCTCCAGCTGCCCCTCAGGGCCCTGACTGCCCACCCTTGTCTGGGGGCTCAATACGCACGCGTGTCCAGGCTTCGTTAGGAATCCCAGCACAAGGAAGTCAACAGACGACAATTGTTGAAAGATTCTTTGTTTTGCAGAATGGATTTGCTGCAACCGGCTAGTTCGTAAAACTATCCCCTAGAATGTATTTTATCACAAACAAATCAATTTACATGCAACTTCTCCAGGTGAGGATCTTGAAACCCATGAGGAACCTGAGAATCCCAGGCTGTGGGAAATTTTATTTCCAAACCCCGTGTATCTATAAGAGGCCGGCTGGTCTGCTTATGAGTCTCGAGCTGACTTCGTATCAGGCTCCGGTATTTCCAAGCCATGGGTCTTCAGGAGGCCAATTTTCCTCCTCTGTAAAGTGAGGACTCTATTCCCACCCACAGCACTCTCGGGAAGGTGTACAGGAATAGCTAATACTCCGAGAGGGCTCCCTTTATTGAGGGGCTGCCGTGAGCCAGGCCCTGCTCTAAGCACTTGGCCTTGATTGATTCTTGCAATCCCTCCAGCAGCCCCTCGAGACACCCCATCTCACAGATGGGGTCCGGAGGAAAGTAATGGGAGCAATGAGGGCTCTGTTCTGGTAGTTTCTGGAGGAGTACAGCAGAGAAAGTTCTTTGCAAAGCTCAGGCGTTCCTCTTACCTTCAAAGTTTGTGTGGGAACAAAAGGCAAATCTGTGCAGACCGAGAAAGCAGATTAGCGGTTGCCTGAGTCTGAGAACAAGGATTAAACTGTAAACAGACACAAGGGATCTTATTGGAAGGAATGAAAAAGCTCTGAAACTGGATTATGGTAATGGTTGCACAGCTCCATAAATTTGCTTTAAAAAAAAGAAAAGAAAAAACAGGTGGGCGTTGTGGCATGAAAATTATTTTTCAAAAGTTTGCATTGAGATGAAAAAGCAAGCTTGGAAGGGGAAGGGGTGGGTGTTTTCAAAAGTCTGAAAATTCTTTGATGCTTCTCCCATTGGCAGGTGGGAGCCTATGTTCTTGGGATCTAGGCAGGTCTATGGCTGTCTGGACCAGGAGAGGACAGTGGAGGTGACACTACGCGACTTCAGCTTTGTTCACTGGGACACTCTCCCAAGGCCGCCAGGCTGTGAAGACGTCCCTGAGCAAGGACTCCAGGCAATAATCGCTGGCAGCCTGCATTCAAGTCGCCCCCACCCCACCCCCGGCTGTAGGTGAAGAAGCCTCCAGATGATTCCAGACCCCAGTCACTCGATTCTTCCTGGTTGAGGTCCCAAACATCATGCAGCAGAAACAGTATGTCCTCGAGATGTCCCCTGGGAATTCCTGACCTGCGGTTCGTAGGCTCTTGTTTGTGGCTTATGGCTGTTAATATGGGAGCAACAACAAGGTGCCGAGGGGGGGTTGACCGGAGCCCTTGAAGCTGGCGCTGATTCAGGATGTCTGAATCTATCAAGGACAGCCTAAGGCAAAACTCTACTCCGCAGCTGGTGCAGAACGTGCCCCAGCCTCTGCTCACAGGGAGCTCCTCAAAATACCTGCCACCCCTATTTGTAAGCCCTCGAAGACAGCAGGCACCCTGGCAACCCAGTGAACAGCCCCCATTTCTTTCCCTACTTACGTCTTCTTTGGCTGCAGCCAGAATGAAAAGGTCAACCACACAATAAAGGGCCTCTTGGTCATCATTTTCTAGCAACTGCTACTGTATCCCAGGGCCTGGGACAGGCAGATGTGGATGCCCTCACCTTTGAGGGGCTCAAAGTCTACTGGGAACAATATACAAACCGTCTAATTATTTACCTAATTCTTTTTTTTTTTTTTAAGTTTATTTATTTTTGAGAGAGAGCGCATGAGCGGGGAAGGGGCAGGGAGAGAAGGGGGACAGAGGATCCGAAGCAGGCTCTTTGCTGGCAGCAGCAAACCGGACGCGGGGCTTGAACCCATGAACCTTGAGATCATGACCTAAGCCAAAGTTGGACTCTCAACCGACCGAGCCACCCAGGTGCCCTAATTATTTGCCTAATTCTTATCACTCTTTTAATACCCACCTTTTCCACTGGACTGTAAACTCCTTAAGAAATTGGGTCTCTTTCGCTAACTTAGTTTTTCCCAGAAGGCACTCGATATAGATTTACCGAGTGATTGAATTGAATTGCCAAGTGACAACCTCTTCAGCAAAAGTCCAACCAAGATTCAGAGCAAACCGTGTATTATGTCACTGCTAAAAGCAACCTAGGCCAGTGGGAAGGTGCTCGGAGGAGAAATTAAACGCTTAGGGTGGGTGGGCCCTCTCAGGACCACATGCCACGCACATGCTCTAAGCTCGCTGTCGCTGACCCACTACCGGGCACTATCTGAGCCCCACTTCAAGTCTTTTGCTCCCGTTCTAAAACTCCGCCAGTCTCAAACTTCGTGGAGATCCTCTCCGTCTACCCCCTACACCACCACCCCCCCCACCAACTACCCCCCCCCCACCCCCACCCGCTCTGGGGAAGAAATTCAAATTTCAGTCTATGATCCCAGTCCTTTACCACCTCAGCCCCAATCTCCTAAAACCAAAGCAGGTTCATGCTTGCAGCCTGAACTCAGATCACAGACTTTTGGCTCTCTCCCCTCCCCTGGATCATTTTCATTTCCGTGCTGAATGTGATAGGCCTTGTCGACACCAGAAATGAGGACCGTGGCCTCCGATGAGGGCAGGAGACGGACACACGTTGTAGTCTTGTAAACACGACTCAGGCCCGGAAGCTCCTGGGGTGGCTGAGGCGAGCAGGGCCCCGCAATAGGAAGAGTCTGGAGTCAATTCCAGCCGGGTCCTCTGCAGACCCCAGTGCCAAAAATAATGACGCTGCCACGCTGCCTGTGGTCTGCAGCTCGGTACATCTTCCCACTATAATTAGATCACTGGAGACCTAGCCAATGAAAAAAAGATTTATTCCAGCCTGTGCTCCCTCCCCAGCTACACCTCTAAGGCCCTGGTTTGCCTTCCTAATCCCTGAATCAGGCCTCCTTTCTGGGCTCCAAGTAAGAAAGTCAGGAGCAGGAAGTACTTCCTCCCACGAGCGCGTCCTCCCTACTCCTGGCTCTGGGAGAAAAGTCTTTCTTTTCTGTTTTGCTCGAGTTCTTTTTTTTTCCCCCCTATTCAAGAAAAATGTTAATATCTCCCCTTCTAGAGTCTTTAAATGGAAAACATGGGACGCTCAGGAGAAGTTCAAAGGCTTATGAATTCTACAGAGCCATGCCTCAGAGGTATTGCTTGTTAGGTCCCAGATCACGGCAATAAAGCGAATACCACAGTAAAGCTAGTCAAATGAATACTTTGGTTTCCCAGGGCGTGTAAAAGTTATGTTTACACTATACTGTAGTCTACTAAGCACGCAGTAGCATTATGTCTAAAAAACCAAAGTGCGTACTTTAATTTTAAAATACTTTATTGCCAGAAAAAAAGACTCACCATCACCTGAGCTCTCAGCAAGTCGTAACCACTGATCACAGATCACCATAACAAATATAATATTGAAAGAGTTTGAAATGTTGCTTGAACTACCAAAATGTGACACGAAGACACAAAGGGAGCAAATACGGTTGGAAAAATGCTGCAGACAGAACTTGCTCAATGCAGTTGCCACAAACCTTCAATTTGTAAAAAAAAAAACAAAAAAAAAAAAAAAAAAAAAAAACAAAAAAACAAAAAACAAAAACAAAAACACAAAACAAAACAAAACCAGTATCTGGGAAGCACAGTAAAGCAAAGTGCAATCAAACGAGGTACGCCTATAACCAGTATTAGACTTTTTTTCTTGTCCCCTTGGTTTAAAGACTGAGTCACGTGCTGCCTTTGTTCTCCCCAGTAGATGATGGTCACTCTTCACGCTGACTGGCGATGGGGCCACCTCCCGGGGATAGAGGCCATGAGGGCTTCAGGACAGACCTGAATCCTCTAGACCGGCAGTGTGCTCGAACTCTCTGGGCCTCAGTTTCCTCACCGGAAAGTGATATCGACCTCACAGGGCTTGGACTGGATTGAACAAGAGGACGAGGGCCATCCCTGAACCTAATAAACGTTCAGTGAAGCTCTCTTCCTCACCCCTCTAAGGGCACCCCCATTTAGAGAGCTCCAAGGCTAGAACCTGAGGAAGACTGTAGCTATGAAATCAAAGCCACAAAATAACAGAGGTAGAACCATTAAGGGTGCAGAAATGTCTATGTGAGGAGGTGACTGTCGCCCCAAAGCTGTTTCCGCTCCTGCTACGACCCTTGTTTCAATGTACGTGATGCCTACGCTCCCCACCTTCCAACATTTGCCCACCCTGCTGCCTGGCTGCGGAGGTCATGAGCCTGAACAGAGGTCCCCCTGGGGACCCCAGGCTGCCACTGTTGGAAGAGGAGCTGGAGGGAAGGGAGGATGAAAAGGGACAGGGGTGTTTGGGCTGGAGGGTGCCTGGCAGCGGGAACGCCTTGGAGAGCAAAAGCGAGACAGTGGGGTTTGAGTGAGCTGGAAAGATTCTCACGTGTTCCGGTGTGAGTTCTAACATAACCGTGAAGGCTCCAAAGTCACAGCCCAGAAGGTAGCCCCAGGTGCTCAGGGATGCCGGCAGGAAGAGGAGGGGCCTTTAGAACAAGCGTTCATCTCAGAGGCACTCTCTCCAGAAACGATTTCAAAATTCAGTTAAAAAAAAAAAAAAAAGTGAACATAGGAGCTTAACGATACGTGATTTATGAAGGGCGATTTTGCAGGATCTTGCAAAATCCTTTAAAATATGTATCTACTTTGACCCAGCAATTTCATTTCCAAGAATCTCTCCCAAAGATTTAGTGATTCCAAATGCAATGTGGGGACCTTGTTTGACTTCTGCTCCAAACAGACTAACTAAAAAGATATTTGTGAGACGATGGAGAAGGTTTGAATCCTGGCCGGATATTCGATAGTGAGTAATATCACCTCTAAGTAGAAATCGTTATTCATTTTTTATTAACAGAAGCCCATGGTGTATTCAGATTGCCCTGGGGTTTAATTATTATTTTTGTTTTATTGTTAATTGTGGTAAAATAGACACAACATAAAATCTGCGATCTTAACCACCATCCTTCACCAGAATTCTTTCTATTTTGTCACACTGAAACTCTGTCCCCATTAAACACTAACTTCCCCTCCTCCCAGCCTCTGGCAACCATGCTTCCACTGTCTGTCTCTATGAATTTGATTATTCTAGGTACCTCACGTAAGTGGAACGGTACGATATTTGTCTTTCCTTTTCTTCGGCTTCCTCTTCTTAGCATTGTAATACCTTCGGGGTTTACCTGTGTGGTAGTATGTGCCAGAATTTCCTTCCCCTTTAAGGCTGGAAGATTATTCTATTTAGGGCTCCCGGACCCAATTCCAATGTGTGGGGGAGGGAGATCCTCCCACGCCAACCACAAGCAATGAATGCTCTAGATGCCTGAGTGTTCTACAAGTCAACTCAACTCTGACACCATCTACCTGAAGACAGCACAGGTTAAGGATTCAGCCCTAGAAGACTGTCCCCGCCCCCGCCCCCGCCCCCGCCCCCACCCCCTACCCACTTCAGATGCCAGTCACAAGCGCTTCAGACCAACTGGCTATGAATCACAGCTTTCCATAACCTCCTGTCCTTTGGATGCTATTAATTTGCTAGAGGAGCTCTCAGAACTCAGAGGAACATTTTATTTACTTGGTTACTATAAAAAGATACAAGTCAGGAACAGCCAGATGGATGAGACGCATAGGGTGAGGTGTGGGGAGCCCTCTCCAGGTGTTCCACTCTCCCCACATCTCCACAGACTCACCAACCCAAAAGCTCTCCGAAAGTGTCCTTTGGGGGTTTTAGGGCTGCTTCACTACACAGGCACGATTGATTAAATCATTGGCCATTGACCACTGGGTCCACCTCCAGCCCCTCTCTGCTCCCAGGGGGTGGGGCAGGGGTGCTGAAAGCTCCAACCCTCCAGTCACACGGTTAATTCTCCTGACAATCAGTCCCCATCCTTGGGTGCATCCCAAAGTCACTCATTAATTTGACAAAAGACACCTTTATCACTCCCCTCATTTGGGAAATTCCAAGGGTTTTAAGAACTCCACCAGAGGGGCGCCTGGGTGGCTCAGTTGGTTAAACATCCGACTTTAGCTCAGGTCATGATCTCACGGTTTGTGGGTTTGAGCCCCGCATCAGGCTCTGTGCTGACAGCTCAGAGCCTGGAGCCTGCTTCGGATTCTGTGCCTCCCTCTCTCTCTGACCCCGCCCCCCCGTGCTCGCGCGCTCTCTCTCTCTCTCTCTCTCTCTCTCAAAAAATAAATAAATACACAATAAAAATTTTTAAAAAAAAAAGAACTCCACCAGAAATGGGGACAAGGACCCAAAATATGTTTCTTATTGTAGGTCACAATATCATATATTCTATCGTATGTACTGCTAAAAAAAAAAAAAAAAAAAAAAAAAAAAAAAAAAAAAAAAAAAAAA
>NW_026057584.1:103073463-103178025 GCF_023721935.1 Panthera uncia | reverse complement strand
CACAATAAAAATTTTTAAAAAAAAAAGAACTCCACCAGAAATGGGGAAAAGGACCCAAAATATGTTTCTTATTGTAGGACAAAATAAAATATATTAACATAAATATTAAAAAAAAAAAAAAAAAAAAAAAAAAAAAAAAAAAAATTAAAACAAGCCCAAAATGAAATCATTTGTCTCCCCATGACAGCAAACCAAGATAATCACAGCTTCAACCTGTCTCAGGATGGGACCTTACAATTTCCTGGTCAGCACTAGTGAGGTCGTCTGCGTGATAAAAACCCTGCCAGTCAAAAACAAGATGCCCTGAGGGGAGGGTGGGGGATGGGTATTGAGGAGGGCACCTTTTGGGATGAGCACTGGGTGTTGTATGGAAACCAATTTGACAGTAAATTTCGTATATTGAAAAAAAAATTAAAAAACAAAAAAACGAAAAAACAAGATGCCCTGACCTGAAACCATCTTTTCTTCCCTTTTGCTAGTAACTCCCTACCCCACCCTCCTTCCTATAAAAACCTTCCATTTTGTGCAACCCTCCGGAGCTCCCCTCCACCTTCTGGATAGGATGCCGTCTCGATTTGTGAGTTGCTTAACAAAGACCGTTAGATCTTCAAATTTACTCAGTTGAATTTTGTGTTTCCACAGGACACGTGGGATACCTGGGTGGCTCAGTCGGTTCAGCGTCTCTTTTTTTTTTTTTTTTTAATTTATTATTGAGAGACAGAGAGAGAGAGCATGAGCAGGGGAGGGGCAAAGAGAGGGGGAGACACAGAATCCGAAGCAGTCTCCAAGCTCTGAGCTGTCAGCACAGAGCCCGATGCAGGGCTCGAACTCACAAACCGAAGATCATGACCTGAACAGAAATCGAACGCTTTACCGACCGAGCCACCCAAGCGCCCCGGGTGTCTGACTCTTGACTTCAGCTCAGGTCATGATCTCACTGTTCATGAGATCGAGCCCCACATCAGGCTCTGCGCTGTCAGTGTGGAGCCTGCTTGGGATTCTCTCTCTCCCTCTCTCTCTCTCTGCCCCTCCCCTGCTGATGCTCTCTCTCCCAAAATAAATAAATAAACTTAAAAAAAAAACATACATACCACATTGTGTTTATCTATTCATGCATCAGCGCACCCTTGAGTCACGTCCACCTCTGGGCTGTGAAGAGGGCTGCGGTGAAGAAAAACCTTTTCGAGACCCTACTTCCAGTTCTTTTGAGCAAAAGTATTCATTTTTATAGCCTGATAATAAAATCGTGGTCACGTTACTACAACAAAGACCTGATCTCTTAGACACACGCTCTCGAGCATTTATGGAAGAAGCTGTTAGCTGCGATGCGATGGCAAGTTGCTCAAATAGAAGAGGGACGAAAGCTACTGGCAGAAGGGAGGAGGGGAAGGGACAAAGAGGGGAAGAAATGTATTTTGTCGTGAAGAGCCAGCGGTGACAGCCAAGGAGACCCCCAACTAAGGTGTCTCACCCTGGCCCCTTAGTGAGCCAGTTTGAGCCAGATTGGAGCTGAGGCCTTGCACAGAAGTCCCCTCAGCTGACGCGAAGTTACCTTTAGCTCATGGTAACACTAAGATCTCCTCCTATACACCATTTTACGATGTATACACCATCAGGTCGACATACCTCGCATGTGCGGTTGAACCGAAGTGTCAGTGCCAGCTCCCTGCCTCCGCCCCCTAGTACACTGAATAAAAGCTGCAGATACTGACCCCACGGAGACAGTGCTTTGAGACCTCTCTCCCTGTCTCCTTACTGATAACAAGTAATCAAAAGGTCTTTGCTTTCCACACTTCCTCGGGCCGAGTTCAGTTTGGTGCACCCCAAGCCGTGAACTCCTTGAGTTCAGTTACAAAATGATACCAGAGCTTACATTTGCATTAGATCCAGCAGGGGTGGGAGGGAGTAGAGCTGAAACAAAATGGAACAGTTGGATAATTACTGACACTGGGTGATGGATAAGGGGGAGTTTACCAACCTACTCTCTCCTTTTGCATTTGCCAGTAATTTTTCATTGAAAAAAAAAAAAAAGCTTAAAAACAGATATGGAAATGGATGTAGAGATACATATTCATAGCAAAATAAAACACAAACTAAATGTATGATAACAGAGGTTTGTTAAATAAGTTATGATACATTTATATTACAGAATACACAAAGCAGCCTTTTAAAATAATTTTATTGAGTATATGTTACGTACAGGGATAGATATTTATAATATATTGTAAAACATTAAAAAGCTAGCCTATTAAAATTATGCACAGTGTTTTTCTACTTTTGTTTAAAAAGCTAAACATATCTATACAGAAGGCTGTCACCAAAATGTTACTGGGGGGGGGCGCCTGGGTGGCTCAGTCGGTTGGGAATCCAACTTCGGCTCAGGTCATGATCTCTCGGTTCATGGGTCCGAGCTCTGTGCTGACAGCTCAGAGCCTGGAGCCTGCTTCCAATTCTGTGTCTCCCTCTCTCTCTGCCCCACCCTCCCATGCACTCTGTCTCTCTCTGCCTCTCAAAAATAAGGAAAACTAATTTTTAAAAAAATTTTTTTAATAAATAAATAAATAAAACATTTAATACAATTTTTTTTTTTTTTAAGTTACCAGGTTACCTTTGGGTAGTGTTTGCCTTTGTCTCCTGGCATTTCTTAATTTTTCTACAATGAGCATGAATCACTGTTTAGTGAAAAATATTTTCAAAAGAAAGCATTCCTTGGGGCGTCTGGGTGGCTTCAGTCAGTTGGACATCTGACTACTGATTTCAGCTCAGGTCAGGATTTCACAGTTCATGAGATTGAGCCCCACGTCAAGTTCTGAGCCGGGAATTCTCTCTCTCTCTCTCTCTCTCTCTCTCTGCCCCTCCCCCGCTCGTTCTCCCCCCCTCTCTCTCTCTCTCTCTCTCTCTCTCTCTCTCAAACTTTTCTTTAGAAAAAAAGACGTTACGGGGCGCCTGGGTGGCTCAGTCGGTTAAGCGTCCAACTTCGGCTCAGGTCACGATCTCGCGGTCCATGAGTTTGAGCCCCGCATTGGGCTCTGGGCTGATGGCTCAGAGCCTGGAGCCTGTTTCAGATTCTGTGTCTCCCTCTCTCTCTGACCCTCCCCTGTTCATGCTTTGTCTCTCTCTGTCTCAAAAATAAATAAACGTTAACAAAAAATTTAAAAAAAAAGACGTTACACCTGCATTCATAGCCACCTTGACAATTTCATCAGCTTCTCCTGCGTACATGTGTGTAAGAGTGTGTATGGGAGTGTCTGAGCATGAGTGTGTGAATAGGTGTGCGTGTGTCTGGATGTGGGTGAATGTATGTAGGTGCCAGTGTGTCTAAGTGTGTGTGCGTGTGTATGTGTGGTAAAACTCCTTAAACATCTACTAAATACAATCACTAGGTGGTGTTTGGGTGCCAACCACATTCCTAATGTGAAGGGTTATTCATTCGTTAATGAATAATCTCATCAGGAACTATTAGCAATCAAAGCCATATTCCTGAGGCTGACAGATCAATCCATGTCCTGGTTAAGACCCTTTGGTCAGTGTCATAAACCAACCCGGGAAGAACCAGTCTGGGGAGAATGTGCTCCACAGACCTCTAGGGGCCGTGACAGCAAAACCACTTTCATCATAACATCAAAACATCGTTTGCCTTCTCCCCTGCATTCGGTCACGAGCATACAGTGGAGTTTTCCAGAGGCTACATGAACATGACCTCACAACAGACTGAATGGAGAAGCAGGGGTAAGCAGGAAACCTTACATCAAAGAGATTTGCAAAAGGGTTTATTGTCAGTATTTTTCAATGAATTGATAAATATTTTTTAAAGGTCTGAGTTTTATTTTTTTTATTTATTTTTTATTTTTTTAATGTTTATTTATTTTTGAGACCGAGGGAGACAGAGCACGAGTGGGGGAGAGGCAGAGAGAGCGGGAGACACAGAATCTGAAACAGGCTGAGCTGTCAGCACAGAGCTTGACTCGGGGCTTGAACTCATGAACCATGAGATAGTGATCTGAGCCGAAGTCGGACGCTTAACCGGCTGAGCTACCCAGGCGCCCCTAAACGTCTCAGTTTTAAATTCTAATTTATTAAATACCCACAAACATAATCCACAGAAACAAAACCTCTTTGGAGTCCTCAACGATTTTTAAAGTGTAGAGGAATTCTGACACCAACACTATTTGAGAGCCACGGTCTTAAATGAACAAACAGCACAACACAAGTTCTTAATGAGGACACAAAGTTATGTCACCGGACACAATGGCGGTGGGCCCTATAGGCAAAGAACCCGGACCCGGGACCCCAGGCAGCCTTGCCTTGATTTCTCCCTTTCTGGGGTCAGGGGCTCTGGTCTCTGCTTCTCTTTGCAACTTAACCCCCACTCCCTCTCTCCCCGCAGCCCCTCATTCTCAACTCCTCTTTGCTGTACGGGACAGGAACGGCTGCCCGGAGAAACCACACTACTGGCCCACCTTGGTTTTGGCCTTGTGGGAGGAAGAAAGCGCTTCTCAGAGAGGGAGACACCTGTAGACACCCCGAGAGCTGTGTATTTCAATCATTCTGCTCACTGAGACCCATGAGGCCTTCCATCCAACTTCCCCATGGCACCACCGCCCCCTCCCAGTCTCTGCCAGCCTTGGACCACCACCCAGAGTGCTGCCCTCAGCCATCTGAGACCACAGCTCAGCCAGGTCAATCCCTCATCAAACACCTGAATGGCCACCATCAATACCTAATAGTCCTAATAGTCAAGACCGACCACAATCTGACTCCAACAGACCACCCCAGTATCAAACCCCTTGTCCCTCTTTCCACACCCCACACTCCAGCCACAGAGAACGGGTCTGTGCTGTTGCCAGCGCACCTGCTCCCTCTTCCTTCCTCCCTGGCGTTGCCCATCCGTCACAAATGCCCTCCCTCCACTTCTGTGGACCAGGTGCCCCTCCCAAAACACTGCTTCAATGCCACTTCCAACAGGAAGCATTTCCTTCCTCCTTCCCCACTCGCCCAGAATAGCCCGGCCCTCCCCCATCCCCTCTTGGAACCCTCAGTTCAGCTCTGCTTTATTGTCCTTATTAGGTCACGGTTTCTGTGAAGAACTGTCCTACAATAAAAAATAAATATGTGGTCTTTGTCCCCAGTTCTTGGCACAGAATTCCTAAAATCTTTGGGATTTACTCTGTTTTGTATGAGCTTGAGACAGATCTAGGGGGGTGATGGGGCGGGCTGAATAGCTTCAGGTTCCACCTAATGGCCAGAACGGCCAACCAGTGATTAGAGGGGTGGCCCTTCCGGCCCCACCCCAACCTCGGGGAAGAGAGAGGCTTCACCAATGGCCCAGGATTTGATCTGTCGCTCCTGCCTAATGAAACCTGGACAACACCCCCGAACAATAGGGTTCAGCAGCCTGCAGGCTGGGGAACTCGTGGCAGTACTGGGAGGCTGCAGCTGGAGAAGGCCCCCAAGGTCCACATACACCCCTCTTCCATTCGCTTGTTCCTGAGCTGTTGTTCCTTTATAATAAACCAATAAAGGTGGAGTAAAGTGTTTTCCTGAGTTGTGTGAGTCATTCTGGCAAATTAACCTTCCAGATTACAGGCAGTCGGAAGGAAGGTGGCCCCTGGGTCTTGCAGCTGGCATTTGAACCGGGGAGATGGTCTTGTCCGACTGAGCCCTTCAGCGCCAGAATGGAATTGAATGGTTAGGCACCCAGTTGGTGTTGGAGGATTGCAGAGTTGGTGTGCGAATAAAACACATCTGGTGTCAGCAGTGGTGTCGACCTTTTGCACGCCCCCCCGGGAGCCATGCCAGGGCCTGGCATACAGTGCCGGAAGTGACACGGCGGAGGAGGAAGCGCTATGCTGGGGCACTCGGCCTGGCCTGGCCAGCACCGTTACGCCAGGCCGGGCTCATCCCCTCTCTGTGCCTCCCCTGTGCAACAGAGAACTGAGGCCCATCATCTCCAAGGCCCCTTCATATAAACCGGGTTAGTGCCAGTCTCCGATCGATAAAGCCTCAGACCCCAGGTCATTATCAATAACACTTGATCAATTGTTGGCAAAAATCCATTTTTTTAATATTTAATTATTTTTGAGAGAGAGAGCGCACGCGCGTGCGCGCACCCGGGGGAGGGGCAGACAGAGGTGGGGGAAGGAGGATCCCCAGCGAACTCCACGTGGACAGCAGCAAGCCGGGTGCGAGGCTTAAACTCACGAGCCGGAGATCATGACCTGAGCCAAAGTCAGATGCTCAGCAGACTGAGCCACCCTGGTGGCAAAAATCAATTTTTGGAAAAAAAAAAAAAATTGGTAGTAGTTTTTAAAACCACACAAACTTTTTAAAGAACTAAACTCAGCCAGGGGAATTTTTTTTCTTCTAAACAGGCACAGACTCAGCTAAATCTCTACTGGGTTTTCTTTTTTCCAGGTCAAGTTCCCTTATTTGCTGCCCATATATAAATTCAACCTTCTAATTTGGGTATTAATTTGTCATTCCTCCCCACTGTGGCTCCCAAGGTTCCTGAGCCCAGAATCATTTGTGACTTTAATGAAGGAACCGTTGGTCCTTCTCTCCTGGATCGTTAATAAAGAGGCTCAGGGAAGCAGGATCCTGTGGCTTCCCCCTCTTCCCACCTGATGGATGACTGGTGCTCGTCACCCTCTGTAGCCGCCCCTCTACATTCCTCACCCACAGGAGCACACTCTACTCCTACCGGAGCAAAGAAGCCATCATTTTTCAGGCAGCTTGGAGGGGAGGCTCGCCTTCCCAGCTGCATCTGTTTTCTCCGCATCTCTGCTCGCAAAAGCTTCCGTCATCCACCTCCTTTTCCCCCACAGCACCCCACTGTCCTCTCTAGCTCCTAATGATGTAAATGCAGGCGGTAGCTGGCCAGTTTGGAGAAATCTGCATGCCATTTTGCCCTGACACCCATTTTATTCTCCCTCCATCTGTTGATAAAATCTGCACTCAGGAGCCCCACTGGAGCTATGTGGGTCTTCCAGCCTTTCAAAGGGACTCACTCGTGTGACAGCATGGACCTGAGACAGCAGTTCTGGGGAGGGACACAGGACTGAGTCCGAGGCTGGACAAGATAATAACTAGCCCTCGAGATTTACAGCAGTCACACTTTCATGCCATAGCTCACAGTAGTGTATGGGAGAGGCCAGCAGAGAATCCCAGGCTGGGGGCTTCAGAGAGGACTTCTCAGGTCTGCCCGGGTTCCTTAGGGAGGCACGCTCAGGTGTGGCCAAGGCATTCACCTGCCCAAGGAAGGTGGGCACCTTCCAGGAGCCCGAGTGTTGGGGGAGGCTTAACAAGACTCTTACAACCCAACCTGGTCATCCTGAAACTCCAGCATATTTACCTTAGGTGGTTGCCCCCAGAGAGGCACGTCCCAGGGATCTAATGTCCAGGTTCAGGGAGCCATCCCTGACGTGACCCAACTAATGTGAGCTCGCTCGTGGATGAGTGACAGGTAGAGACGACACCAGATGGGGTTGTCACACAAAGGAAACTTTATTTGCACCAAATACGGAGATAAAGGGAAATAACTTCCAAAGCTGTGACTCCTTGGCAGCATTTTTATTTAGGGTTTGGGATGAATATTCAGAAAGGGGAGCCTTGTCATTGCATGCAAAGATGGGCGTAAGGTTGCGTAGATATACTTAGAAAACAGGCCTATGCCTGCTTTGAATGTTCTATTACTGCAGCTTGAGCTCCTCCTAGGGCAGAGACTGTAACACTATAATGAAGCAGAGGTAACTGTCAAGGTAACTGACAAGGGGGCTTGCTCCCGGTATAAACTAGACAGGCTCCTCTGGGTTTGCTATCTGGGGTCAGGAATGCGGGATCTTGCTTATTTTTGAAACAGCCCTGGGAGTTTTTACCAATGATTTATTGTCACTGATTTGGTTAGGCTATTTCCTGGCCTGGGAGAGACGGTTAGGTTTTGCATTGCTTTTGTTCTTTAAGAGCCTGAACGACTGAGGATTTTTGCATTTTTTTGTCATTCTGAGACCTCCTCGGAAGTTCTGGGAGAAGTGTTGTTCTACTAGCTAGTAGAGCTGGTGGGGCGAGGTCCTAAAATGACTTCTCTTGTGTCACAAACGCTATGTCTCATCTTTCTGTTTCCGGGGACCCCTCACTCTTTTCTGCTTAGACCTCCTCACCACCAGCTCCACTGATGGCACAGACTATGAGGTAATGACTAGGTATCACACGTGTCCAGCCAAATTGCAACATGGGTTTGTACAATCTGTAACCTTCTAAAATCCAGGGCCTGGGGGAGTCTTCGTGCAGTAGACCTAGTCATCTCCAAGGATAGGAGAAGGGACAGCCCCGTGTTCAAGGACTGGGTCTCCAGGAACCCAGGTGCACACATGTAAACACACACACACACACACACACACACACACACATACACACAGTGCCTGGGTTAGGTGCCCAGGCCCACACTCCCACAGCATTAATTGTTCACTTGTCCAACACCCCCACTCACCCCCACATCCCTCACCCAGCTGCTGTCAGCCCTTGGAGAGAAGAGATGTATAACATTTGCACCTGGATCCCAGCCCTCTGCACGGCCTGGCTCCAAACAGGAGTCCCGAATGTTGCCAAGGCAAACTGAGGTGTGGGGGGCAGTGCCATTCGGCCCCTTGAATGTCTTTTCCCTGCAGAAGCAGGGCAGATGTACCCTGGGTGGGCTTCATGCCGGCAGCACAGAGTGGGGTGCTCCGTGGCTCTTTTTTCTTTGGATCCAACAGCATGGGGAACTGGTGGGCAGGGAAGGGGGGGTCAGGGCAGGGAGAGGGGACTGCCTATCCTCCGGGGTTCTTAGCAGGAGGAGGGATCACAGCTGAACACCAAGCCCAGTGCCTGGCAGGTGGTAAATTCTCAGTGAGTGGCATTTGTGGTTGTCACTTTAGGTCCACCCTGGAACACGCAGTGTGCAAAGTCCTACTCCATCCCCCACACGCAGTACACAATTCCATCCTCGTCCCTCTGACCAGTTACTTGAGGGGCAAATTGGACCTTTTCGGATGCTCTGGAGGTACATGGAGCTTAGGGTTGCCAGATTCATCAAATAAAAACATAGGATGCCCCATTACCTTTGAATGTCAGGTAAACAATACAATAAATTTCTAGTGTAAGTATATCCCAAATATTTCATGGAACATACTTATACTAAAAAAGTTTTCATTGTTTGTCCGATACTCAAAGGTAACGGGGCACCCTGTATTTTACCCATCAATCCTGGTGAAGCTCTCATTTGATGGGATCTGACCTTCGCCAGGCCAATTGTACCTCATTTTGAAGGCTCTGACCCATTCTGTGTGATGAGAGCATCCTGAAGCTATGGTTGAGAGATTTCCCAACTCTTTTGTAACTGGTATAGGGGCAAATCAAAGAGCATTAAAGTGGGATGCCTGGGTGGCTTAGTGGGTTGGGCGGCCAACTATAGCTCGGGTCATGATCTTGCAGTCTGTGAATTCAAGCCCCACGTCGGGCTCTGTCCTGAGCACTCAGGTCCTGGAGCCTGCTTCCGATTCTGTGTCTCTCTCTCTGCCCCTTCCCTGCTTGCTCTCAGTCTCTCTCTCTCTCTCTCTCTCTCTCTCTCTCTCTCTCTGTCAAAAATAATAAACAATAAAAAAAAATTTTTTTTTTTAATTCAAAGAGCATTAAAGTATAAACCAGAAGCTTTCACTTCCCAGTACCTGCCACTTGCTGGGCTCACTCACAACCTCACGGGCATTCCTGCTGGGGAGCAGATCCCATAATGACATCACAGCTGGACTCCATAATTTTGTGGTCATTTTCGGTTAATTAAAGCAATCTCATTCTGGCTTTTAAGGGTCTGTCCTATTCATCTTAGAACTTCAGTCTCATTTTCAATTCAAAGCACTCCCTGCCCCTCCAGCACGGGCCACGTTCGTGGACCTTGCAGCTGGGGAGGAGAGGGACAGGGAGGAGGTGCTGACCTCTTCTCCCACTTCCCAGTGTTTGTCCCTCCGGGTTTGGGGGGCGGGGCAGAGAAAGGAGGAAAACAGATGTCCCCTGCAGGACTTCCCCAGGAGGCTACTGTCCTCTCCCAGAGCCTAATGCCACTCCAGTTAGGAGGCGTGAAGTCCCTCGTGAGAGGCACCCCATCGTCCAGTTGAACCCCAACTATGGGCCTCCCTTCACCTTCCTCTCTGACAATGCCTCTGGCCCATGCTGCAAAGGTCCTGGCCAGCTAAGCCCGTTCCATTCACTCTGTGGGGCCTGTGGGCACAACTCCTGTTTCTTCCTGGTACTCGAAGGGGTCTTCTTTGCCCCCTGCCCACGGGCTACTCTCACCAAGCTCCCATCTCAATATCCCGCAGCATCAGACTCCCCAGAAGCAGGCTCTAAAATGAGCATCTGTGAACAGGTGAATTATTAAGAATGCTCCCAGTAGGAACGTGTTACAGAGCTGGGGTTGGGGCAGCAGGGGGAAGACAGATAGGGAAGGAGAAAAGCCAAGAAAGGGTCTGATTTCACCTGGTAGGCCAGGAAATTATGGCTTCGGCAGCCAAGGCTGGCCCACCACCCATATTATGTGGTCTATGAGCTAAGAATGGTTTTGGATTTTTTTCATGTAAAATGTAAAAATCTTCAGCCTCAATAGATATTGTCTCTTGACCTGTAAAGCACACAATAGTTCTATCTAGCCCTTTATGGAAAAAGTTTGCTGATTCCTGGATAGTATGTACTCTTTGATTGGATCCTGGCTTGACAAACTGCCTGTGAAATGCATTTAGGGCATAATTAGAACATTTTTACTATGAACTGATGTTAGGTGATATTAGAAAATTTGTTAGAGATGTATGCTTAATTATTTAGGGTTGAAATACCATGATGATTATAATTTGCTTTAAATACTTCAATAAAGCAAATGAGGCACATATGGTAAAATGTTAATGATTCTGAAGTCCAGGTGATGGGTTTCATTATGCAGTTCTCATTACTATATGTTTGAAATTTGTATAATTAAATATTATGAAATTAATATACATCTTCCTTTTTTTCATCTTCCATATCTAAGCCATCAACTAAGTCCCGGCTATTTTACTGTCTACAATGCTTCCAGACCTGTCCCTCTCCTTCATCGCAGCGACCAGAGTTTCAGCCCAGGCCTTCATCAAAAACCACACAGTGGTGCAGAATCATGCAGGGAATTAAAAAAAAACAAATAGACCTATATATGATTCCTTCTTTCGGCAAATACAGTCGACCCTTGAACAACACAGGGGTTGGGGCACTGAACCCTCCCATGCAGTCACAAATCCATGTATAAGTTTAACCCCCCCCCCAAAACCTAACTACTAGTAAGCTTACTGTTGACCAGAAGCCTTAATGATAACATAAACAGCTGATTAACAGATACTGTGTGTGCTATATATGTATTACATACTGCATCCTTACAATAAAGGAAGTTAGAGAAAAGAGAATGTTCTTAAGAAAATCATGGAGCGCCTGGGTAGCTCATTCATTTGAGCACCTGACTTCAGCTCAGGTCATGATCTCACAGTCTGTGGGTTCGAGCCCCACGTCAGGCTCTGTGCTGACAGCTCAGAGCCTGGAGCCTGCTTCAGATTCTGTGCCTCCCTCTCTCTCTGTCCCTCCCCCGCTAGTGTTCTGTCTCTCTCTCTCTCTCTCAAAACTGAATAAAAAACGTTAAAAAATATTTTTAAAAAATCATCAGGAAGAGGAAATACACTGACAGTGTTGCACTGTATTTATCAAATGAAGCCCACATGTAAGGGGACGCGTGCCATTCTAACTGTGTTGGTCAAAGGCCACCTGTATTCATTAAGCACCTGCTCCATGTCAGGCCCTGGGGATGCAGCCATGACTCCTCAGGGCTGTGTCCTCCTAGATAGTCCCCAGGCCTCAGAACCACTCCCCGCCATCCCCTGCCCCAGCCCACGATCACCACTCCCCACAACCTCAGGTGTTCATGATGATGGTGCTGAACCATCAAGAATGAGTTTCATTATGTCTGGAATACCCCATGCAGAAAGACAGAGCCCATGTCACCCGCTCCAGCAAGATCCGTGACATCATTTTTCATTACTTTAACTTTGGCTACTAAGAGTGGTGCTTTCTCCCTGCCCTGAAAGGTTGCTCTCAGGGGTCATTCTGCCAGGGCTGAGCCCTCCCCAGCATTACCCCATGGTTCTACCCAGTGGTGTGCTGGAAGAATTTTATAAACCAGCTCTCTGGAAAGGAGACAAAAAGCTTGGATTTGTATGTTTGCCCATTTCCGTAGCATAGATACCCTACTGACACCAAGGTACCAAAATGTGATGTCTCTGAACACAAAACTGGGAGAGGTGCATGTTAGCACGTTATGCTGTATTTCTAGCACACAGTTACATCGGATGGATACAATCTCAAGAGCAGACTAATAACAAAATGTAGTAAAATAATTAGACAGTGATGAGTTTTAAGTATGTCTTACCTTTTTAAAATATAGCTTATGTCACAAATGTGATACATAATTTACTTTTTAATTTTTGTTATCATGTTTACTTATTTTGAGAGAGAGAGAGAGAGAGAGAGAGCACAGGCGGGGGAGGAGCAGAGAGAGGGGGAGCCACAGAATCCGAAGCAGGCTCCAGGCTCTGAGCGGTCAGCACAGAGCCCGATGCGGGGCTCGAACCCATAAACCGTGAGATCATAACCTGAGCCAAAGTCAGGCGCTCAATGGACTGAGCCACCCAGGTGCCCCTGCATGGTTTAATTTTTAACACTGGCTGGATTTCACAGCAGCTGGCTTGTAAAATTCTGAAAATGTAGCAATCAGTTCTCATGATCCAAGCCGGCTCCAGCCCCCTCTGCTCCAACCAAGGGCAGGAACTGAATGGTTTACAGTGGAATTGGCTGGAGCTGAGTTCATTTGAAGTTTCAAATTCAGCACCTTGGCCTCCCCATCTGAGCCAGCCTGAGGGCACAGCAACAGTGGGGTGGGGGGTGGGGGCCACTTGTGGCCACTTGCTTACGTGTAAGCACCTAGGTGACTTCCTTACCCAGCCCCAGCCCCTCATCTGCAGCCCGCAGGTGCACGCCTGCCTTCAGGGCTGTGTGAAGGAGTAGCCACAGTAATACACAGGAGCTGTGCAGATACCAGCATTTCTGCTTATAATGCGCTCCTAAAAAATCGTGGGTTCTGCAAAATTGCACACTAAGATGCGTTTTTCTTTAAAGCACAGTTTATGAGAAAACTAGGATTCAGGGCAGACAGACCACTCCAAACCTAGGAGTCGTCGTAATCAGAGCACTAATAAAAACAATAACAGCCTAATAAAAATACCCACGGAGTTCAATCCCCAGCCAGCATCACTGCTCATGGAACCCTTAAGCCCTGAGACCTGAGCTTCCTGCTTGGAGGAATGCGTCCTTCCAGCATTTGCTTCCAAGAGAGACAGTGTGCATCAGAACTACAAGTCTGATCCAGGGCATAGGCTGCTTTGCCTAACATTTTTTAACACAATGGGAAAGTCTTTTCAGTCTCACCACTAGGCACTCACAGCTTCACAGGCAGCTTAACTTTGAGGAAAGGGGAAGTTCTTCAAGCCACCAAAGCAGCCATGATTGCAGTAAAGGAAGCCCTTCTGCGGGATTTTCAGCTTCTTCTTGTCAAGATCTCCTACATGGCCGAGGCTCTCTTCCATTGTAAGAAAGCTTCCCCATCCACCTCCACCTGTCTTCGACCCTTAACGTATCGAGAAAGATCAAGTACGAGCCCACACATTTTACTGACATCATTCCCCTATTTACCAAGCTCACACAGATAATTCATATCATTGAAGTGAAGCTGGCTTCAGTGATGGCTTAGAAATAGTTAATCAAGGATGTCTGGCTGGCTCAGTCAGTAGAGCATGTGACTCTGGATCTCAGGATCAGGAGTTCAAGCCCCACACTGGGCATGAAAAAGAAAGAAAGAAAGAAAGAAAGAAAGAAAGAAAGAAAGAAAGAAAGAAAGAAAGAAAGGAAGAAGGAGGAAGAAAAGAAGGAAGGAAGGAAGGGAGGCAGGAAGGAAGGGAGGGAGTTAATCAAAATAAAAACACTCCCCTCCTCAAAAGCCCATAATTCCTACTGAGCCCTCCAGTGGAGGAGGGCCGGGGTTTCAGGATTACGGAACCTACAACATGCCCTTCTTTACTTAGCAGGATTCATCCCTCATTAAGCAAACCTATATTTAGGATTGCACATTTCTTCAGGGTAAACACCTTCTCTGCACCTGCTTGGCATAAAGAAAGAGAAATGAGTCATTCGTTTCCAAGAGGCCACTCAGCACCATTTACCATTTCAGACCCCGCCATGTGCATTCACACAACCCTTCCAAAGCTACAGCTCTTCATCTGACTGAGAAAAGTCATAAAATCAAAACAAAAAGACCCAAACCTCAAATCCTGAAGAAGTCATGAAAATCCCCAATGCTCTTCAGGGATGTTTCCAGTCGTTGACTATTTCCACTTTGTAAAACCCTCTCTCCTCATTACCAATTCAATTTAACAAATACTGGTTGAATAATTACTGTGTCCAGCCCTGTGCAGGAAGCTGGAAACCCAAGGAAGAGATTCTGTTTAGAGAGACCGGAATCTGTAAAATTCAATTTAGATTTTCATTAACTTTGGTTTGGTTTGTTTTTTTAACTTTGGCTACCGAAAGTAGTGAGCACCCTGGCCTGTTCTCCCAAGGGCTTGGAGCTGCGTTTTCTTCTTCTCCTAGAGAACAAGGGAGGTAGACAGAAATGAATCGCTGTGCATCTTCAAGGCAGCGGCATCCAAAAATATTTGCGGGTAGAGAAGTAGCACAGAGAAGGGAGGAATTTCCTCTCATGGTCAAGTTTCTGAGAGGCCAGGGATGCCTTCCTAGGGAAGGTGGTACCTGAGACGGGTTTTAAAGGATGCATAGGAGTTTTCCAGCCGAACTGAGACTGACTGTCCGTTACACGTAAAGAGATTACCAAGCCCTAGAGAGACGACTCAGAAGGCCACTGAAAGAACTTTACACAGGCCTGCACCGAGGAGGAGTCCCCAGGTGCTTCAGAGCAGGGCCTCTCAGCCTCAGCATTATTGACATCTTAGACTAGATAATTCTGTGTTGGGGGTACCGTGTAGGATATTTAGCAGCATGCCGGCCTCTACTCACCAATAGCACGCACCCACAAATCGTAACAACCACAAACATCTCCAGACATTGCCAAATGTCCCCTAGAGGACAAAATCATCCCAGGATGAGAATCACTGTTGCAGACACTATTTCTACACGGACACTGGCATGGAAATGTGGGCAGAGGGGATGCTATGGAAAAGCAGCGGAGGGCGGGGGGGGGGGGGGCGGCTGGGGCACACTTCTGTGGCTTTCCAAGCAGCTCACAGCCCAGGGTGAGGACCGGCGCACGCTGGTCTGCGTGTATTCACTGGGTCAGGGAGATCGGCTGGGTCGTACACATCAAGGACAGGGTACACGAGCCAGGACAGGCCCAGGTACTGGGACTCCGTGACGACAGCCTCCTCTCCGTCCTCCTACTACGTCAACCCCCTGAGAACCTGCAAACGGCCCCAATTTGGAAAAACAGTGGTTTGGGGGGAGCGGCCCGGGACTTCCAGTGTGGGGGCCGCACCTGAGCTGCAAGGAGCAGTCCCAGTGTCCCCAGGCGCTTTGTGCTAAGGAAGGACGGTCACAGCCCTGGGCAGTGGCACAGCCTTCACAAAGGGGAAACGGCTTCGTAATTTCAGGGGCCCCCCTACATCTCTCGAGGGGCAACGAGGGCCCCTTTCAGGGCACCGTCCTTGGACCACCGTTGGGAAAGAAGTGTGGCTCTAGAAAAGAAGTGAACACCCTGTTCCCCGCAGCAGGAGAGGGGACGAGGCCTGCAGCCGTTATCAGCTCAACTTGACTCTGCGAGTCCTAAATCAAACATCAAGGGCACCAGGTCTCCATGACCCAAGTGATCCGGTTTGAATCCCCTGGCCGCGTCTCCGGGGCCCTGGGACTCCAGGTGTCTCTCCTCTCAACCCTTCACGGCCAAAGCTCTGCCCAACTACAAATACCGACTACAGTTCCCAGAAAGAACAACACTGCCACACCTTTGGCTGCGCTGCCCCCTCCGCCTGAACTCCCCTCCTGCCCTTCCTTCCTGCCTCTTTTTTAAAAAAAATTTGGGGGGGTATGTGGGTGGCTCTGTTGGTTGAGCATCCAACTTTGGCTCCCGGGGGTTCAAGCCCCGTGTCAGGCTCTGTGCTGACAGCTCAGAGCCTGGAGCCTGCTTCAGATTCTGTGTCTCCCTCTCTCTCTATCTCTTCCCTGATCACAGTCTCTCTCTCCTCTCTCTCTCTCTCTCTCTCTCTCTCTCTTTCAAGAAACAAACATTAAAAAATTTTAACATTTATTCATTTTTAAGAGACAGAGTATAAGTGGGGGAGAGGCAGACACGGAATCGGAAGCAGGCTCCAGGTTCTGAGATGTCAGCACAGAACCCGACGCGGGGCTTGAACTCATGAACCACGAGATCATGACCTGAGCTGAAGTCAGACACTTAACCGACTGAACCACTCAGGCGCCTCTTAAAATGCCGCATGGCCTAACGACTCCATCCAGAGGCCTTCTCTTGGTCCTTCCCTTCCGGTAAAACTGGCCCTTTCCACCACTCCCTGGGAGGCCTCCGTCAGTTCACCAGGCCTCTAACTGGAGCCCCCTGAGGGCCGGGGTCAGGTCTTCCTCCTCCTCCTGATTGCAGGACCCAGAAGGGGCCGGGCACCATCCCACCCACAGCTGGGCCCCCGTGTGTGTGTGTGTGTGTGTGTGTGTGTGTGTGTGTGTGTGTGGCTTCTCCCAGCTTCTGCTGCATCCTGATTTCCTAACTGCTTCCGGGTGGCTTTCCTCCAGGGCCAGTGTAAGTGACTCTTTCTACCTGAGGTGTGAAAGGCTAACAGCTCACCCGCTGTTGCCCCAGGTACCAGAGGCGTCCTCCCGGGGCCTCGAGCACCTTCACCAGAGGAGGTGCCAGAGGCATGGGTGAAATGTGGGGTTCTCTGGGCTGAAGCAAGGGATGGCTGGCTGCGACTTACTGTTCCCTACCCTACTCCCTGTTACAGGGAGTGAGCGGGCTGCTTCCTGCAGCAAGGAGGATCTGCACATACGCTAACAGCCTTGGGAAGACCAGTGCAGGTGTTTTCTTTCTGAGAATCTGGAGTGTTTGGGGACTAAGTCGGCAACTGTCAAATGGTGAAGGTCGAATGCTCCTTCTAAGCTTATGGAAGATTCAAGAAAGATTCAAGAAAATGTGAGATTTGCCCTGGAGTGACTGGTGAAGTGACAAGACACGCTTAAAGGACTTTCAGCGAGACGCAGGTTCAGGTGGTGAACAATCTACAGATGTAGTGGTTTACGATTTGGGATTTTTTTAAAAAAACAATTGACCCTCTCTCTACTCTCATTATAAGAAATTATGAATGAAAAGCTATGAATTATATAAGAACAGTGACTGGGCGGCTCTGTCATTTAAGCGTCTGACTCTTGATTTCGGCTCAGGTCATGGTCTCATGGTGTGAGATTGAGCTCCACGTCTTCAGGTTCTCTCTCTCTTTCTCTCTCTCTGTCCCTCTGGCCCTCCCTTGCTTGCTCCTGTGCTCTCTCTCGCGCTCTCTCTCTGTCCCTCTGGCCTTCCCCTGCTTGCTCATGTGTGCTCTGTCTCTCTGAAAATGAACAAACATTGAAAAAAACACAAACTATGAATGAGAAGTATACAGCCCCCTGGTAGGGCTGATATCGCTGGGAAGGAGGCAATGGAAATAAGGCAAAAGGGCCTAGTAATAACCCCAAGACGCAGTGTCACAGCATAACCGATGAAAGCTATGGCATGAATGTCAAGGTGGTACCAGGATTCAGGGAGGCCTACTATGTATTCCATTGGCTCATACTTCCGAGGTCAGAGACCCCGTGTGCCTTACCCACTACCAGCATGGCACCTGTTTACATGTGTCAGTTAAAGTAATTCATCGGTGCTGTCTGTCTACCTACTCACCTATAACTAAAGCCCTTTCTGGCTGTGGGCAATGAGACGGGGAGGAGGACAGACCCTGTGAGTAGCTTGTAGCCGGAGGCCATCTCATCATGAATGGTCCTTGTCTACACCACACCTAGTGGCTTCAGACAGAGACACATCTGAAGGCTGGTTGAGTTTGCCTGCCTGATGCCCCACCCCTCAAGGTCAGGACCAAGGACAAAGTTCTGAGAGGCAAAGAAAAGGGGAAAGAATATTACAAAATGAGGAAGGGGACCACATCTATGCTTATATTTTCACTACTCAAAAGCAACAACACACTTTCTGAAGTTTTGGTCAAAGAACTGATCAAAGAATAGTACCTCCTATCATAAAACACCAAAGAATGCTGGATAGATATAATAAGCACCCTTCCAAACCATGAAGAAACCCCTAAAGAAGGAATGGGATTCCTGAGAGGTGACCCTATGAAACCCGGTCAGGAGGATGGGGCCAGGAGGGGTAGCCAGCGACCAAAACTGGAGGAATGGGGATCCGGTGTCTGTATGGAGTGGAGATATGAAAAAAAAAAAAAAAAAAAAAAGCAAGAAAGTACAAACTAAAAAAAATTTGTCACCAACTCAGCTTAACAATAAAGAAATCTTAACTGGATGGCTGGCTGGCTGGATGGATGGATAAAATTTTTCCCTGGAAATTCATAACCACAAACTTTTTTTCACACAGGTGTGGGGCTCAAGTTTATACAACCTAAGTTGACCCAGGACCCGCCAACGTATAAAAAGAATAATAACTCAAAAGTCGGTTCTAAGCTAACGATGCCCTGGGGGACTTGGCAGACGCAAATGCTCTGAAGGCCGATATATTATTGGAAAACCTAGTATTACAAACATGAGCATCCTCTCCAAGTACATTCATAGATTCAATGCAATACTAATCAAAACCCTAGAGGATATTTTTGTGAAAAGTGATAAGCTGATTCTAAAATTCACAAGGAATGCGAAGAACCAAAACGCTTTTGAAAAGGAAGAGCAAAGCTGAAGGTCTTACACTATAGACATAAAGACCTTTTGTAAAACCATAGCATTTAAGGGGCGCCTTCGTGGCTCAGTCGGTTGAGCATCCAACTTCGGCTCAGGTCATGATGTCATGGTTCGTGAATTTGAGCACCACATCAGGTACTGTGCTGACAGCTCAGAGCCTGGAGCCTGTTTCAGATTCTGTGTCTCCCTCTCTCTCTGCCCCTCCCCTGCTCATGCTCTGTCTCCCTCTGTCTCAAAAATAAGTAAACATTAAAAAAAATTAAAAAAAAAAACCCATAGCATTTAAGACAGGGCTGCACTGGTACAAGGACAGACCAATGGGGAAAGTCCAGAAGTAGACCTCCACATAAACAGTCACACCATTTATGAAAAAGGTGACACAGCAGTGCAAAAATAAAGCTTGACCCCTACCTCACACCATACCAAAAAAAGCAATTCCCAGTGGATTGTATATCTTGTTCGTAAAAGGTCAAACAACATTTCTAGTTACTAATATAGGAGAATGCTTTCGTGGCTTTGGGTAGGCAAAGATTTTATAAGCAGGACACAAAAAGCACTAACAACCATTAAGGGGGAAATTAATAAATTGGACTATATTACATTAAGAATTTATGGGGCACCTGGGTGGCTCAGTAGGTTAATGTCCAGCTCTTAATTTCAGTTCAGGTCATGATCTCACGGTTCATGAGATTGAGCCCCACATCAGGCTCTGTGCTGACAGTGTGGAGGCTGCTTGGGATTTTCTCTCTCCCCTCTCTCTCTCTCTCTGTCTCTCTGTCTCTCTGTCTCTCTCTCTCTCTCTCTCAAAATAAATAGACTTTAAAAAAAGAAAATGAGCACTGTTGCTATATACAATGGCATAAATAAATCTCACAAGATAATGCTGAGGGGAAAAACCAGGTACTGAAGGGTACACACTATGATTCTGTGTATCTAAAGTTCAAAAACAAGCAAAATGAATCTATGTTGTTAGAAGTCAGAATATTGCTTACCTTTGGGAAGTAGTGACTAGAAGAGGGTATAAAGGGGATTCTGGAAAGCTAATAATGTTTTTATTTCTTGATTTATGTGGTGATTACACACAGATCAAGAGTTTATTTTTTGAAAATTCATTAAGCTGTATACTTATAACGTGTACTTTTTGGTATGATGTTACACTTTAATAAAAAGTATACTTAACAAAATTGCTTAAATCTTTTGGAAGAGATATGCCCTTGACCCATACCACACAGGATTGCTATAAACAAAGCTCTGGTAAAGATCACTTGAGAATCCAAAGTTCCAAAATATGCAAGGAAATGATTTACCATGAGCAAGAGCCAGAAAATGCCAAAGAAATCAACAAAAAAAAAAAAAAAAAAAACAGGATTCGACTTCCAAGAACATCAGACAGCAGAGATTATGAAATTCCAGGCCAGTGGCTCCTAAATTGTGGTCCCAACCCAGCAACATCAGCATTAGCTGAGAACTTGTCAGAGATGCACTCTTTCCTCTGCCTCACACCAGCTAACACTGAGTTACCCAGTATCTTATCCTGTTTTCTTACTTCACGAGTGAGTCCACCTCCCCCAAAAAAGCCTGTAAGCTTCCAGACAGCAAGGGCTGAGTCAGCACTAATAGAGCCAGAGGGATCCAGGCTGGGGTGTCTCCTGGACAGAGCTATGGTCCCACCTTCTCATTTTATAGGTGAGAGGGCAGAAGCCCCCAGGACCACCTGATCCACCTGCAGCATGGTATCCAGAACGCAGACTGCCAGAACTCTTCCCACTATGTGTTCTACGTAGGGGATATCTAGCCAATGTTGCACCTAAAACAGTACCCTTAGTGCCTGCTGAGATCACTGGCTGTGCTCTTCCCCTGACCCTGGGACATCCCAACACATCGCCGGGTGGTGACGTCAGCCACTGACTGGGTGATGTTCCCACCCCCATCCAAACTGACCCTCTTGAAAGACACCAAACCCAGGGTCCTAAAGCCACACTGCTCCTTGGTGGTGCTTTCCAGAGTTTAAAAACAGCCCTCTGTTTCTCCTACATGAGTGATTCCCTAATGATGGGGAGAACGGAGTATAAAACAGAGAACAGCCTTCGGTTACTTCATTTCATTAACAATTATTTGAAATTCAATGCTATAAAATGAGAGGACCAAAAAAAATTAATGTTCCTCGATTGGAAGCTCGTGAATCTCTGGTGGTGTGAAAAACTATTTTAACTACTCTGGGCTTCAGTGAAAGAGAGCTATTGCCTTCAGAGCTGTGGGATCATGGAGCTCACAGGTGCAGCCAATGCCAGCCTGAGAGGCAGAGGTGGCCCATCTAAGAGTGGCTGTGAAATAGGCCATTAGTAAAACCGTGGGCACCAGATCCCATGAAGCTTTGGGATGGAATTATTCAAACAGTGTCATTGTGTATCCACCTTCTTCCTGGTAGAGAGCTCATTTTCCAGCTTGGATTCGCATCAGGGCTTTACTCTTCTGGCCAACTGGAAAAGAATAGAATACTAGCATCGTGCCACATCGCACCTTGACCACATCTGGAACGAAGGCATTAGACCCAGGCAGATGTGTAGGGCCTTAGAACAATGTAAAAAGGTGGAAACCTTGGGGACCCTGAGTGGCTCGGTCGGTTAAACGTCCGACTTCGGCTCAGGTCATGATCTCGAGGTCCATGAGTTCGAGCCCCGCGTCAGGCTCTGTGCTGACAGCTCAGAGCCTGGAGCCTGCTGTGTCTTCCTCGCCTTCTGTCTCTCCCCCACTTGCGCTCTCTCTCTCTCTTTCTCTTAAAAGTCAATAAACATTTTTAAAATTTATTTTTAAAAAAGTGGAAACCATCCCCAGGTTGGTAGGAGAAGCACGTGCCCATCTCTGGGAAGCCTCCGGGGACCATGCCCAGCTGACTGCGGGCTCTCCCTCTCCTACAATCCCACAGTTCCAAAGATAACTCCATCATGGTCGTTAGCTGGTTACCTAAGGATGGTTGGCTTGAATGTGTCCTCCACAGACCATGAGCTTCCCCATCTCTAACCCCCAGGGTCCCAGTAGAGCTGGAAGAGGAAATGAAGTCAGATGGATCCCAACGCCATCACTTATGCCCTGTGACAAGTAGCAAGTTGCCTACCCTGCGCCACCTGAGCTCCCCAGTGGTGGGATAGGATTCACTCCGCGCTTGCCTCCTAGGTGGAAGCAAGTTCAGCAAAATTGTGTTTTTTTTAAGATTTTATTTTTAAGGACTCTCTACACGCAGCACGGAGCTCCCGCTCGCAACCTTGAGATCAGGAGTCACACGCTCCCCTGACTGATCCAGCCAGACACCCCCAAAACTGTCTTTTAAAAGCACTCAGAAAAAAATAAGAAAAGCACCTAGCACAATGCCTGATCTGTAGCAAGCACTCAATAAATGTTAACAATTATTAATAGGAGTTACTAGGAGCTCCATAAATGTTATTGTCGCTGCTGCTACTCGTAGGAGAAAATTACAGAGTATATCCGAAGGAGGAAACTTCCACAGGAATCAATAAAGATCACACTTCAAGAAATTTATGAGGGACGCCTGGGTGGCTCAGTCGGTTAATCGTCCGACTTCAGCTCAGGTCACCGTTTGTGGGTTCGAGCCCCACATTGGGTTCTGTGTGGGCAGCTGGGAGCCTGGAGCCTGCTTCAAATTCTGTGTCTCCCTCTCTCTCTGCCCCTCCCCGACTCACAGTCTGTCTCTCTCTCAAAAATAAATAAACATTCAAAAAAAAAAAAAAAAAGAAAAGAAATATTTGAGCATCCCCAGCACTATACCAAGTGGGGACTTGACACAAATTAGAAAAAGTGTCCCACAAGACACTTCATGGCCATCTGCCCCAAGATTGTTACAGTCACTCCCCAGATCTGCAATTCTTGGATTTCCAGAGCAGTCCCTGGAGGTCTGCGGCGGCTGCTGGAGGGAGTTCTCAGCCAGGAAACAAAGGTCAGGGTCTCTGGGAGTGGCCCTCCAGCTGGGCTGCCCATGCCACATGGACAGGAAGAACTGGGCCCACAGGGAGAGAGAGTGGTCAAGAAGTCCCCTAACAAAGGATCAGTCCCTTAGCAAAAGATTTTGCATTGTTCTCTTTGGATTGTGTAACTTCAAGGGAGCCAAAAAAAAAAAAAAAAAGGGGGGGGGGGGGTGCAGGTGTCACTCTGTGCACGTAGAATTTTCTTACCTAACATTTCATACATTTCTCTCCTTAGAAAAGCAGAAGAGAATTTCTGGTTCTGGGAAAATGGTGAAAAAAGCTAACGCAAAACCCTCCTATCACAAATACATAGAGATTCTAGATAAATTAATCCTAAAAATACGTTTTTAATCAACTATTTTTTTTTATTTTTCCCATAAGACAGATAAAACAGTAATTAGAAACCTCGCTCCCAAATGGTTCTTGGGAGGAAATACACCGGCAAGAGAGTAGCCGTTAGTACTCCCAGAGAAACAGGGCAAGAAAGCTGTGCCCTGAGCTAACAAACACCACGGGAAAAACACCCACCACGTGGGCAGAGGTAGGCTGTTGGCACCCACTTCCCTCCTGTCCATTACATCCACATAATGAGGCCTCTTTTTCTTTTCTTTTGTTTAATGTTTTATTATTTATTTTTGAGAGGGGAGACAAAGAGCGCAAGCAGGGCAGGGGCAGAGAGAGAGGGAGTCACAGAATCCGAAGCAGGCTCCAGGCTCCGAGCCATCAGCACAGAGCCCCACGCGGGGCTTGAACTCACGAACCGCAAGATCATGATCCGAGTCAAAGTCAGACACTTAGTCAACCAAGGTGCCCCGAGGCCTCTTCACTGGCCAGGTTATAGATAGAACTCAGCTTGGGTGTGCAAGGGAGGATGATTGACACAGATCATCTGCAAGTCTCCCAGGCTGGTCCAGCTGTTATTCCACAAACTGCCTGCCTCTCCCTGCCACGGAATGTGGCTTTAACAAACATTATTTCTATCAAAAGCAAAAAGGCAGCCACATAGAATGCTTAAACGCCTCCCTTCCCTTTGGGGTGCCTGGGTGGCTCAGTCGGTTGAGCATCAGACTTTTGATTTCAGATCAAAGTTCTAGTCCTGCATCAGGCTTCTGGCTCTGCGCTGACAGTGTGGAGCTTGCCTGGGATTCTGTCTCTCTCTTTCAAAAATAAATAAATAAACATTAAAAAAATAATAATAATAGAAAAGAAAAAAAAAAAAAAGACCTCAGGCTTCAGGCTCTGCACTGACAGTGCAGACCCTGCCTGGGATTCTGTCTGTCTGTCTGTCTGTCTCTCTCTCTCTCTCTCTCTCTCTCTTTCTCAAAAATAAATAAATAAACATTTTTTTAATTAGTTTTAAAAGACCTCCCTGGCCAAAAATGTCTACTATTAGCCAAGAGTAGCCTGAAATTTCACCAACAAAGATTCATTGTTTGGAGTTAAACATTTCAAAGACTAGTGGAGACCGGGGGCCCAGGGAGGGGGAGGTATTCATGGCCTCTGGGTTCTACAGGAGTGGGAGGGGGAGGGTCGTGAGAGGGGCCAGGGGGCCGCCGAGGGCCAATTCGGCAGGCTTGACCGCTTGACTGGGGCCTGCGGCACAGACACACTTTGGAAACCCTTGAGACGGAAAGCCAGAGAGAGGTGTGTGAAGTCAAGGCCCAGAGTAAATCAGCAAAGAGAAAATTAAGAGGATCAATAAAAGAGTTTAATGAAACATAAACAGGTTCAGGGAGGGCTTAAATAAATTCGCGGTCAATCCATAGCAGGTTGTCAAGGAGCATCCCTGACTCGGGGGTTGATGCTGCAGGAAAACACCGGCCCCCTCCTTGCAGGTGCCCTGGGAGCCCTGCCAGGGGCTGAATTCCTGGCCTGAGCTGCAGACACCAGAAGGGGGGCATTTCCTTGTGAATTTGTAACCGAGGGTCCAGAATGAAGGGTGAGAGGATGTCCCCAAGCCATTGCAAGGCCAGCAACACTAGCCATTGGCTGGAGGCAACCGAGGGTCCTGAAATGGTAGGAGCAGAGCCACGACACCTGGCCTCTCACACTTCGCAGCGTCTCACCTGTCCCAGGCACACCCCCCCCCCCCTGCTCCCAGTGCGACAGGCCCTCCCACGGGGATGTAGGAACCTGAGGTCACCACCGTGCCCTGACCCAGAAGTGCCAGCTCAGGACCTCTCCCTGCCCCCGCACCACACGTCCTCCGATGCAGGCCCCCATGTTGATATGGGGACAGGGCACCCAACAAGTAGATCCATGCTGGGGAGAAGGGTAAAGCCTCTCTTCCTTCCCGCTTCTTCACACTACCAACCCCCCGCCCTCTCGCCTCCCCCAGCATCTCCAGGGTTCCCCAGACTCTGCTCAGAGGGGAGAAACCAGGCCCCAATCTGGCAGCTTGCCTGCCTGCCTCTGACTCTCCTGCCAACCCCCACTCCCTTCCCAGGTGGAAGGAAAAGGCCGGCCGCGTCTGCCTGTCTGGCTGACGCTCTTCTAGCAAATCCTCTACCCTCGCCACGACCACAGGCCTCAGCGCCAACCATGCGAGATGGGAAAGGCATTCTCTTCACCGGAGAGGAAACGCTTTGATCTGAGGCCATGGCGCTGGGCTTTAACTAGGAAGCCATAGAATAGAAACTACCAGACACAACCCCGCCACATTTTCCCGTAGGAAACTGTGTAGCCCACAAAGGACTACTACGCTTCCCTAGACGCCTTTGGCTTCCAAGAAAATGAGAGTGGAGTCTGCCCGGCCAGAATTCTCCAGGGTTGGCTGGGCACATCTGGATACTAGGTGAGGTCTCCAGCTCCTAAAACCAGAGGTTCATTCACCACAACCTTGCTTTCTGCCCATCGGTCTCAATCGATGCCACCCAACCCAACCAGGAAGCTTGGCCAGGTGGCCACGCAAAAGGTCCCCAGCCTTAGGGAATAACCCCCTGGAAGGTCTTGCATCATAAGGCAGGGAGGCAGATGGAGAGCAGGCGTTTCTACTTAAAGGAAGTGGGATGCAGCCTGAACCCCCCATTCCCCAGAATCAGACCCGATTGCTCTAGGTTGACCGAGGCAGGAGACAGCATGACCCCTCTCCACAACCGCTGCACTGGGCCTTGGCTTTCACACTAACATCCTCTTACCAGAAAACTCAGGAGGCCCAGCCGTTCCTCCAAACATGCTCTCTCTGGCTCAGGTCGCCATGTATGTGGCCTGACTTTCTTCTCTTCTTTGAGAAGAAATCAGGACCTTAAAATATCTTAAGCCCAGTGGTGCCTGGGCGGCTCAGACGGTTAAGCGCCTGACTTGGGCTCAGGTCATGATCTCACAGTTCGTGAGTTCGAGCCCCACGTCGGGCTCTGTGCTGACTGCTCAGAGCCTGGAGCCTGCTTCAGTTTCTGCGTCTCCCCCTCTCTCTATCCCTCCCCAACTCATTCTCTCTCTCTCTGTCTCAAAAATAAACATTAAAAATAAATAAATTAATTAATTAATTAATTAAATATTCCAAGCCTGAGTAGGGCCCTTTGATAGCTTTGATTGTTCCCCCACTTCCCTCCCTTCCTGGTGACTCCCCAGCACCTGCCCCTGCAACCTTTTCCCTCCCAGGCCCCTGCTCTGACTTCACAAAGGCCAGGCTCTCCGATGGCAGTCCAGGGTGGCAAGCAGCCCACAGGACACATAAAAACTTCCCCAGCTTCTAAGCGGTTCCCAGCAAGACTGCCAAATAAAATAGGTACAAGCAGAGCAGCTTCTGTTCAGCCAGACGCCAGCCTGAAACTTTTCGTTTATGTTCACTGCTAGTAATTTTGCTGAGTACCCAACCCCTCCGCAGTAACAGAGAAGTTACCTGCGGGAAGAGGGTAGTGGAGGGAAGAGAGCTTGGTCTTCCCAAATAAATGTGTCTTTGGCCCTCCTGATAATTTCTCAGCCACTTCTGGCCACAGCGGTGCAATTTCAGGTAAACGCGATCACAGATAGATACGGTTTTCTCAGTACTAATGAGCTCATAGCCTGCATCTCAGAGCCCGGGCAGAGAGAGGGCGGCAGCCAGGCCTCACCCTCGGGGAGGGGCTGCGGTGTCTCGAGAGAGCCTCTTCCAGAATGTGCTCTTCTCTCCCCAGGGCGGCCTGCTGGCTCCTGCAGATATTGGATGGTGGGATCATAGAGCCTCCCAGGTGCCTTCATGGCCCTCCCCAAACCAAGAGATACTGATTGAAGGCTGTCCTGTCCGCCTCAGGAGGGTGGGCCCATCACGTCCCCATGCCATTAGAAACAGACACCTGGCCCATGACCCTGAGTCACCCTTGAACCTCATGGGCAATTCTCTTGAGGCTTCTCTCCCTACACACACACACACACACACACACACACACACACATGCACAGTGCTTGGCTGGCATGAGGAAAGCAAAGCGCAGAGGCAAACAGGCCCCTCCCGCAAGGAAAGGAGGAGAAAGGGAGGGTCCTTGCCATTCTAATTCTGCTCCACTCAGAAGACAGGCCCCTTCTCAAAGGCAAAGGAGAAGAACGCTAAGGAGGCCACTCCCCAGGAGTCCTGGGGAACACTTCAGACAGAGCACAGAGGACCCAGGCCTCTCTCGGCTGGCCCCAGCCGTGTCTCCTCACAGTGACCAGGCCATGACGGCATGGAAGATGAGTCTTCATTCATGACTAGAGCCAAATATGGCGAAACCTTGGGTGGGGAGTAGCTTGTTCTGCGAGCGTTCTACAAGACGAGCAAACATTTCTAATACATTTTAACTTGATAAATGAGCGAGCTCTCGTCATATGAGTAGCACGTGATGCCGAATATCACATGATCACAATGGTTCTTCTCCCTGTCTCTCCCTCTCCCTCTTGCTCTCACTCTACGGGATCGTGGGTGATCGTCTCCCATGCTTGGATGCTTCGTCTCAGGCCGTGGTGTTTGGCAGACATCAGTGATTTTTCAGAACGTTGGAAGGTGCCCACAACTGGCACTAGGGTATTTTTTGTCACTTCAAAGCACCTACGGACAGTCCTTTGCTCTTCCATCCAAGACTAAGCTTAGGAACGCTTTGCTTCATTCTAGGTCTGGCAGCCTGCAGATAGAGACCCTTTCCTCTGCTGCCGTATTGCTAGTTACATTAAATACAGTATATGACATGAGTTTATCAATACTGTAGTGTAGTCAACATCCGTTAGCGATAGTGAAATTCGTCCTACACAATCACCCTCCTCTCTCTCGTCTCCCCTGCACCAGCCACGAAGGTTTTCAAAGGTCAGCGCAGGTTAACTTATTTTTCTTTATATTTTATACTTGTTTTATGATTTTGTATTATATTACTATATTGTAATCATTTTTATGTGAGTATTTTCAGGTTGTGGAACAAATCATCTGAGTTTCCATGACTTCTTTTTTTAAATTTTTTTTTAATGTTTTTATTTATTTTTGAGACAGAGAGACAGAGCATGAGCAGGGGAGGGGCAGAGAGAGAGGGGGACACAGAATGTGAAGCAGGCTCCAGGCTCTGAGCTGTCAGCACAGAGCCCGACACGGGGCTTGAACTCACAGACTGTGAGATCATGACCTGATGTGAAGTCGGACGCTTAACCGACTGAGCCACCCAGGCGCCCCATGAGTTTCCATGATTTCTTATTGGGAAATTCGCTTTGATATCCAAGTGCTTTGGATTACAAGCATGTTTCCGGAACAAATTGTGCTCCCAAACCAAGGTTTTACTGTATTTAGATTTTGCTCCCAAGCAGCGCATTCCTGGATAAGGAAAGGAAATTCCTTGTCCCAACCAAGATGCCAGGGTTCCATTGCATCAGCGCCTATCAGATGAGGAGGAGAGGGGGGTGGTCAGCCAGGGGGAAGCATGGGGCCCTGCACAGAGGGCTGGACCAGAGGGCAGCTGCAGCCAAGTCACCACACAGAGGTTGAAGGCCAAGCAGGTCACCCTCTCCCAGGGCCTCTCCTCCCTCCCCTCCTCTCCTGGACTCACTGACAGAACACCCCCCTACAAAAACTCAAGGAAATTCACACCTCCTGTGAAAGTGTAGGAACCTGCTGTCCACACCCACTGGGCACCAGTGACCATGGGCCTATCTCTGGGCCTCAGTTTCATCACCTGTAAGATGGAGATGACCAGAGAGGACGACTGCAAGGCCAGACGCTGTCTGTCCTCAGAGAGCGGCCATGGGGTCACCCACAAAATCCTCATGGGGCAGGGCAGCTTCCGGACCGTCAGGGGCCAGGGGCCACGGGCATCTCCATCCCCCACCAATTCGCCCCTCCCACTGGTGGGCGGGGCCTGCCGTGGGCAGGACAAAGCCAGGTTGGATGCAGCCCTTTGGCGGGCCAGGTGCTTTCCTGGAGGGAACAACCTGTCTCTCTAGTCTCCCTTGCTTCTCAGGCTTTTCTTCTTTCTTATCCCCCCACCAGCTGGCCTCAATCCCACCTTACTTCAACATCCACCTGACCCTCACGGCCACCCCAGCCCTGTTGAGGTCATGGCCTCTCTCACAGACACCTGACAACCTCTCTCCCCATTTTTTAGTTCAAGTTCAAGTTGAGAGAATGCATCCAATTGGTCCAGCTCCACCTGTGGTGCGAGGCTATAATCACCAGTCCACCACAGCTTTGGCCCGCAGGACTGGCCGGCAAGCTACTCCCTGGGCAGAGGCGAGGGCCTCTGGGTAGTGACTGGCAGAGTCGTTCTTAGGTTTAAACGAGATGTGGAACGGGTACTCCTGGCTTTGAACTCGGTGCACGGCAGGTGCTCATTTCCCCCCTCACCTCCAGCCCTCTCGGTGGTGGGACAACCTTCCTAGTGGTCCTCCTCCTCCCTGCACAGTATCCCTAACACCCCTCTCCCCCACCTTCGCACCTGAGCCTCCTCTCAGCCCTCACTGCTCAGCAGCACTTGCTGCCCCGAGTGGAGCCGATTAGTTGCAAAGCTGGTGGTGTGTGGACAGCCACAGCCTCTTTCACTGGGGGAAGGGATGGGTGGAGTCTTTAGGAGAAGAAAGGGGGTGAACAGAAAGAGGACACAGCTGCCAAACTTCGCGACGTGCCGGGCGCTGACCGCTGAAAGCCAAGCCTCCCCCAACTGCAGAGAGACTTGGCTAACAACAGTTTCCATTTATTCTTCCCCATCTCTCCCCAGACCCCTCTCATGCCGGAGAATTTTTCTAAGCAAAACGGACCGTCCACCGCTCCTCTGGATGGTGGCCAGGTGGCCAAGGAAGAAGGTCAATGACAGCAGAAAGAATAGAGGGATACAGAAGGCATGTGATGGAGGCAGGGAGTGGAGACAGTACTTACTTCCCCGAAACGTAAGAGCTTGGTTTTCTCTGGACCCAGGGACCCATGGACTTGAACATGAGCCACAAGATGCCACCTCAGTCATGAGAGCAGGAGGGTGTGGAGCGTCTGCAGTGAATCCCACCTTCTAATCAGAACCACCCACCAGTGTAGAAGGCTCCAGCACGTGACAGAACTCTGGGACGTCATCTGCAAAATGGGGGTAAGTAGAACCTAGCTCCTAGAGCTGATGCAATCTCTAAAGGAAGAGAGGTGTGTGCAAAACTCAGTACAGACCCTGACATTCACTAAGTGGTCAGTGAGTGACGGCCATTATCTACTTGGTCAGAGAGAGACAAAGAGTGCCATCACATTCCCTGCGTCTTGACAACCCTGCCCAGTGCCTGAAGTGCCCTGCAGCGTCACAGGGACGGGGCTGGCCAGCTGGAGAAGCTGTGTGTGAAGCCAGACTGTTGTCTCTGGTCCCTCTGGTTAACATTCCACTCATCTGCAAGACGTAAGGAAAGAATTGCTTTACAGGACAGCTCTGCCCTTTTTTGCCCCCAAGGAAACTTCTGGTCTTTGAAAGCTAAGCTTTGTGCGCTTCTCCGGTTCATTTCCTTAGTGCTTCGCCCACTTCTGGGGAGTAGTCTCCCCGAACATCTGAAGATTTCCATTTTCTTTATTGCTTTGCCTCATCCTCCTCCGTTTTTCATATTCCTCTCCTCTTTTCGTGTCTAGCTAAAGCGAAGACTTGAGTCTTATTAACATTGCCGGCCCTGCACCTTCTCCACAGAGCACGTGGGTGTCAGAATATCATAACCCGCGTGTCACTCAAACCTTCTCTCTGCCTCAGGGTGTCACTCACACAGCACCGCGGACCTGAGCCGTAGTTGGTGGGAGTGAACATGAACCAGCGGCGTGCAAGGTGAGGAGGAGGGGTCTTAGAGAGGCGGTGGGGCGATGCCACCCTGGGCTCCAGCCAGTTCCACCACCCCCAGCCTTTGTCCAGCCCCGGATCTCTCCACAAGCACCCCCTTCCCTGGGGGAAGGAAGCGTTCCATCTCTTCAGGGCCAATACACCACCCACAGGGAGGGGACAGTGTCTACTGTGAGTGGCATTTTCAGACCGAGCCTGTGCCCTTCATCACTTCTGTTTAGCCAGGAAGCATTCCCTGCCACCCACCACCACCCCTTAGATCTCCGTCAAGGCAGGCATCGGCCTAACAGGTCACAAGTAGACCCGTCCAGATGTAGCCCTGCCTGACCCATCCGCTTAGGAGGAGAAGGGAGATCTGTGCTGTGCCCAGCAGGGATGGCCTTTCCAACCTCTGCAAGGCCATGTAGATCCACTCAGGAGAGAGGAAGGGAGAGAAGGGAAGGAGGGAAGCAAACAGAGAATTGAAGAGAGGCTCCTGGCGGCTAGAGTCAAAATCTGCAGGAGGTGCATGTACACGCGATTCTCCAGAAGCCCCAATGGTCAGGTGGGAAGGGGACTGACTCTCACCGCTGCTCACATATGCGGCCCTCCAGATCACCTTCTGCCACTGCCTTGCCCCATCTGGAGCCCCACTGGTGTTTGATCCATTCCACAGACATTTATGAGGTGCCAACACCGCGACAGTCACATCTCACCGTCCCACCTCTGTCAGCTTTGGGCCCACACACCGGAGGGCTCCCCAGATCTGACTCTTGTCAGCAATAAGCCAAGAGTGGCCAGACGGGTCCAGTGTACAGACGTGCCCTGGGGGGCTGGAGGCCCTTTGGGAAGATGGGTAGAGGAGACCAGGCCTGAGGCTGAGGGCAGCAAGCAGCTGGGTGAATGGGAATGCAGGGACAGGATATGAAGGCCAGGTGGGGGGCAGACCCGCAGGGGTGGGGAAGGCTCCAACAAAGGTGCCACCAGGGCTGGAGACTGCAAAGTCTCAAGAGATCCTGAATGAAACTGTAGGCCACCACTCCCTACCCCTCTACCCAAGACCCCTGAATTAAGAACCTTATGGGCTGAGCTGGGGGAAGGTAAGCGAGCTCCCCTGGTGCCAGCGGGGGGGGGGGGGGGGGGGGGGGGGGGGGGCGATGCAGCCAACCCAGCCTCTGACATTGCTAACGCAAGCATTTTATTCCTTTGCTCGGTGTTATCTTGTTTGTTGGCTTCCTTTCATTCTGTTTCTTTTCCCGTTTTTGGCTTCCTCATTAACATCATGTTCTACTAAGGATTATGTGCTTCAGAAGCTTAGGAAAAGGCCAGGAAGCCCGAGTAGGATATGGGGTTTAGGCAGCTGTGAAAGCGCCCTGGCCTTTCAGCCGGGTGGAATCATTTGTGTCTAGCGCCATCTTTTGGCCATTTCCCAAAACTGCAACTGACGGTACTAAAGTAAGGAGCCCGCTTGCCCTCAACGCTTGAAAACCTTTTTCTTTGCTGCCAGCTTAGGGAAAAGGCCAGTCCAACGTAGCAAAAAGTCTGAGCTGGAGAGCATTTCTTTATTTTTTTAAGTAGGCTCCGTGTCCGGTGTGGAGGAGCTTGAACTCACCACCCGAGGTCAAGAGTTGCATGTTCTGGGGCACCCAGGTGGCTCAGTTAAACGTCCTAGTTCATCTCAAGTCATGATCTCACAATTCACGAGTTGTAGTCCCGCATAGGACTCTGTGCTGACAGCGCGGAGGCTCAGAGCCTGGAGCCTGCTGCGAGTTCTGTGTCTCCCTCTCTGCCTTTCCCCTGTGCGCTCTCTCTCTCTCTCTCTCTCTCTCTCGCTCTCTCAAAAATAAACATTAAAAAGTTTTTTAAAAAGAAAGAAAAGAGTTACGTGTTCTACAAACGGAGCCAGCCCAGCCACCCTGGAGACCCTGTCTGGGTGAAACAACGTTTTAAATTTTTCAAGAGGTTATAGTAACAGTTACTGGGCCAGGAGGCAGGGTCAGGAACTGGTTTAGTCTTCTGCAAAACTGAAAGTTCTTGATGGGTAAGATACAGCACGTAGCTCAATCTTCATGTTAGCAAACACCTGGATAAAATCGTTTTTTTACATGTGAAAGCAACTCTGGGTTTTGACCTTAAGAAGAGCACGATGAGGAGGTTCCTGGGTGGCTCAGTGGGTTGAGCGTCCAACTCTTGATTTCAGCTCCAGTCACGATCCCAGGGTCGTGGGATGGAGCCCCCCAACGGGCTCAGCACTGAGCATGAAGCCTGCGTAAGATTCCCTCTCTCTTTCCCTCCCCCACTCTCCCCTGCTGGTGCGCTCTCGCTCTAAAATAAAAAAATCGATTAGTTAATTTTCAAAAAAAGATTTTGTAGAGTGAATGGTAATTACATACAACAGGTCCTTATGAAACTATTTTAGATTTCACCTTTCAGTGTGATTTGCTGGGAGGTGTCCGGGCCATTCTCACTAACCATGAAAAAAACATGAGCTGCGGCACAACGGAATACTAGGTAGCCATAACAACAGGGAATGATGTGGAAAGATCTCCAAGCCCTATTGTCACATGCAAACGGTGCACAGTGCACTGCCATACACAAGTGTGGGCACGTGTGTGTTGGTGTATGAAGTAGACACAACTGAAAATTTGTGAAAGAGCACACAAGAAAGAATACACAATAACACTGGAGCCTTTGGGGAGGGGATCGGAGTGGCTGTGGACAGGATTGAGAGGGAGACTTTTGTACTAACTTTTAACTTTAAACAAATTTATTTTAAATAACGTGTTTATTTTTTCAAAAGTATTCCAAGAAACAGCACCTGGCGCATGGAGGCTGGCCAGGAGCTGGAAGGGAAGCATTCTGTGGTGGACTATACGCAGAAAATAAAACACATTTTGTAGCGAGATTAGCAGCTTTCATGCATGCCTCTGCATTTGCTTCTCTTGTTATTCCGGGGCTTTTGGTAAGGTACTGTTTGCATATTCCAGGCTTCTGTCAGCCATGTGGCAGGATTCAGCTAGCAATACCGAAAATGCTAAGATGTGGGTCCTGCCTTCAAAGAGTTTCCAGTTTCCTGAGGTCAAGAAATACATGTAACACCTTGCAATTAAAATTTTGTGATGAAAATTTTATCTATCGCGATGCAATAAACTGCCACCGAACCGAATGGCTTCAAACAATATTTTATTATTATCCCCTTATGTTCCAAGGGTTCACTGGGATCAGCTGGTGGTTGCAGTCTGAAGGTGGCTGGATTGGAGTCAGCTGAGGGTTCCCCTGGACTGGACATTGAAGATGATGTCTTCACTCACACGTCTGGCTCCACAGCTGGGTGCTGGCCCAACACCTCTCTCCATGTAGCCGCTCCAAAGGGCTAGTTTGGCTTCCTCACAGCATGGCTGTCATAGCTGGTGAATGGCTTCTCCCAGAAGCTGTGAGGCTTCTTAAAACTCAGAAGTCATGCAGAGTCTTCTGTATTGGTCAAAAGTGAGTCACGGGGCCAGCCCAGATTCAAAAGGAGGGGACTATCCAGGACATGAATAGTAGGAGGCCTGGTTTATTAGAGGGTCATCTTTGGAGAATAGCACAGCAAAATAAGATAAAGACAAGGTACAATAGGACCCAGAACTTGATCCTGCCTGACTGTCTCAGAGCTTATTCAAAACTAGAGCCTTTTCCAAACTATAAGAGAGTCTTAAATACAGAGAACAAACTGAGGGTTGATGGGGGTGGGCAGGGGAGAGGGGAAAATGGGTGATGGGCATTGAGGAGGGCACTTGTTGGGATGAGCACTGGGTGCTGTATGTAAGCAATGAATCATGGGAATCTACCCCCAAACCCAAGAGCACACTGTATACACTGTATGTTAGCCAACTTGACAATAAATTATATTTTTCCATGCTTTGGGGGGAGAAAAAAGCTTCTTGGAGGGTTATTATTCAGGACTTCAAATTTCACGCCTAGAAAAATTAGAAAACCAATCATTTAAACCTTGTTTCTCATTTACTGTATTAGAAAGACACCTGGCCCAAAAAAACTCACCTCAGAATCAACTTTATCCAGCTCAAAACTGAGGAACATCTGGAACATTAAGGAATCAAAATGCCCCTGGATAGCATGTGGCGGGCCTTCTGGGTATTGAAGCCACCACCCCCTCTTCTCTCCACAAAATGCAGACACGTATATACACACATCCTCTGGGAAAAGAATGGCTTTCTCGACCTGCTCCCTACCCCATTCACCCTGAAACAACACCATCACCCCTGCGGGGTTCTTGCTGTATCCAGAAATGGACCCAAATAATCAACAAGGAAGTTATATTGTAGTAAGCTTCATCCTTAGACTTCAGATATATATGATATAAACAGAATAGAATATAAATAGAATAACATCTTGTAGAACTAATTAAAATTACATCTTTTAGGGGTGCCTAGGTGGCTTAGTCGGTTAAGCATCTGACTCTTGGTTTCAGCTCAGGTCATGATCTCACAGCTTGTGGGTTCGAGCCCCACATTGGGCTCTGTGCTGACAGCACAGAGCCTGCTTGGGATTCTGTCTCCCTCTCTCCCTGCCCCTCCCCTGCTCGCTCATTCTCTCTCTCTCCTGCTCTCTCTCAAAAATAAACATTTAAAAATTTTTAAAAAGAGTAATAAAATAATAACTTTTCAACAAGATTTAATGATGAGTAGGTGGTCACAATATGTTCTTAACTGAAGAAAGAAGGCACACAAAACTATCTACAGTATTTATAAACACAGGGGAAAAGATTAGTGGAAAATACACTGAAAACATTAACACTGATTCTCTCTGTTAAGACTATGGGAGACTTTTATTCTTTTTTTATTTTAAGTTCATTTCTTCATTTTGAGAGAGAGACAGTGCACGTGAGTGGAGGAGGGGCAGAGAGAGAGGGAGAAAGAGAGAATCTCAAGCAGGCTCTGCACTCACCGCACAAAGCCCAACACAGGGCTCGATCTCACGAACCATGAGATCATGACTTAAGCCAAAAATCAAGAATCGGAGGCTTAACCGACTGAGCCACCCAGGCGCCCCATTCTTTTTTTTAAGATTTTATTTTTAAGTAACCTCTGTGCCCAACATGAGGCTCAGACTCAACCCTCAGATCAAGAGTTGCACGCTCTACTGACTGAGCCAGCCAGGTGCCCCGGGAGACTTTTATTCTTTATACATTTCTGTATTTTGTACAATGAACATACAGTCCTCTTATAATCAGGAAGAAACTCCACATATGCATATGTATCCACTTTGATCTCTCCTCTCACAATCCCCTTTCTCAATTCTCCCATTAGAATGTCCCCATGGACTCCAGTTTGAAGTGACAGCTTGACCAGGAGCTGTTAGGGCAGGAAATGGGATGTTCCGAAGTCCTCCCCAGGCTGACAACAGTCCCCTATTTGGATTCTGCTCTGGTTCTCAGTGTTGGTATCAAGGGTATACAAATGTGAGCTACTCATGAACCCGTGGGAGGGGCTGGAGTAAAGTGGTGGCATGGTGAAGAAAGCTGTGAAGGTGGTAATTTGAACAAAAGACATTTGACTGCTAAGAACAAGGCCAAGGGAAGAACAGAAGACAACAGCAAAAATAGAAGACGTGTCCTTTAGGAAGGTTTGCAGGTCATTCCACTCCACAGACTCCCTCTCAATGTTTGTACACTGCTGACTTCCTGCACCTCACAATGGCATCTGCTATTGTCATCACCATCGTCACCAGCACCATCATCACCATCATCATCATCATCACCATCATCACTATCGTCACCATCATCACCATCATCATCATCATCACCATCATCACCATCATCATCATCATCACCAGCACCATCATCATCATCACTATCATCACCATCATCACCAGCACTATCATCACCTTCATCACCAGCACCATCACCATCACCATCACTTCTTTAGCATGGCAGAGAATATCTATTTCAACCCAGCTGCCCACAGCATCCATCGCAGTGAAATCCTAAAGCAGCACTTCCCAGAGTGTGTCCCTAGATCACCAATACATGACAGGCTCTGTCAAAAGGCGGTGGGGGAAGAAGAGGGTCCCTGCCTGCCACACCCATTTCCCGAAGATGTATGGTGAGCACTGTCACACCTAAAACTCAGAAGCGGTGCAGTAAAAAAAAACAAAAAAACTTTTTTTTTTTAACCAAATCTTACCCAAAACATCTTGGAAACTCAGAATCCTGTGGAACACATTTTAGGAAACACTACATTCTAAATAAAGTTATAGGCCTTGGGGCGTCTGGGTGGCTCAGTCAGTTGAGCATCTGACTTCGTGAGTTCGAGCCCCACATTGGGGTCTGCACTAACAGCTCAGAGCATGAAGCCTGCTTCAGATTCTGTGTCCCTCTCTCTGTGTTCCTCTCCCCCTCGCACTCTGTTTCTCTCTCTCTCTCTCTCTCTCTCTCTCTCTCTCTCAAATAAATATTCAAAAACAGGTTTTTTTTAACTACAGGCCAGGGGCACCTGGGTAGCTCAGTCAGGTAAGCATTCAACTTCGGCTCAGGACATGATCTCGAAGTTCACAAGCTCAAGCCCCACATTGGTCTGTGCTGACAGCTCGGAGCCTGCAGCCTCCTTCAGATTCTTGTCTCCCTCTCTCTCTCTGCCCCTCCCCAGCTCATACTCTCTCTCTCTCTCAATAATAAATAAAACATTAAAAAAATTATTGGGTGCCTGGGTGTCTCAGTCGGTTAAGTGTCCGACTTCGGCTCAGGTCATGATCTCATAGTTCATGGGTTCGAGCCCCGCATCGGGCTCTGTGCTGACAGCTCAGAGCCTAGAGCCTGCTTTGATTCTGTGTCTCCCTCTCTCTCTGCCCCTCGCCTGCTCACACTCTGTCTCTCTCTCTCTCTCAAAAATAAATAAACATAAAAAAAATTTTTTAAAGAAATGAATATTTTTAAATAAATAAAATTTTTTAAATTCTTTAAAAAAATTACAGGCCAAACAAGACTAACCCTATGGCAATTATTATATATATACTTTTTCCATATTTTTTTGCCAATATTATACCACATGAAATGGAAATAAAAGTTAAAACTTTTAGGAAGATAGAGAGAGGAATCACACTGTTGGCCGATGTTTTGTTCATCGATATATTAGAAAAGAATAAGCTCTAAAACTATTAGAACTAGTAAGAATTCAGCAAAGTCACTAGGATGGAAGCTAAGTATTCAGAATAATGGATATAATAGCTCAGCAACAACAAATTAGAAAAATTAAGATATTGAATTCCAACAATAACGTTTTTAAATTATCTGGACATTGTTTTAAGTAAAAAAGTTAACATTTCCATTAGGAAGATGAGGCTGCATTTTTTGAGTAAATACGTAGTTCTTATTCATAAAACTATTAGCTTCTTATAATAACGTGAATTTAAGGGTAGAGCAAAATAAATTTTGGAGCTAGTTGGCCTTTCCCTGGAAAAATGCCCTGCCCCTTCCCTGTGGCCTCCAATGTTTCTTGTGAGAATATTTCTCTCATTCCAATCATTTTCTCTCACAGATAATGCCTCGCCTCTCTAGATGCTTTCAAGATTCTCTGGCTTTGTCTTTTTTCTTTGTGTTTAGTTTTTTATTGTGATGTATCATCATAGATTCTTTTAGGTTATGCTGTTTGGGACAGCTTCTAGAATCTGTAGGTTTATGTCTTTTGCCAAATTTGGACAGTTTTCCATCATTATTTTTCCAAATCTCTTTCATCTCCCACTTCTTCTCTCTCATTATAGGACCCCCCACAATACAATGTTAGATCTTTTGGGGGGTGCCTTGGTGGCTCCATCAGTTAAGTGTCTGACTATTGATTTCAGCTCAGGTCATGATCTCACAGTTGGTGACCCTCTCCCACCCCAGGTCTGCGTTGGCAGTGCAAACCCTGCTTGGGATTCTCTTTGCCCCTCCCCTGCTTGTTCTCTCTCTCTCTAAGTAAATAAATATTTAAAAACAACAACAAATGTTAGATCTTTTGTTACTGTCCCATAGGTCCCTGGGGTTCTTCTCATTTCCTTTCAGTTTTCTCTGTTGTTTTCTCTCTGTTGTTCAGATGAGGCAATTTCTATTGTTCTGTCTTCAAGCTCATTGATTCTTTCCTCTATCATATTTGTTCTGATGTTGAGCACATCCAATGAATTTTTTTAATTCTAATTAAATTTTGCAGCTCTTAAGTTTGTTCATTCTTCTTTATATCTATTTCCTTGTGAGACTTTCTATTTTTTCATTTGTTTCAAATATGTTTAAAATAGCTTGTTGAAGCATTTTAATAGTGGCTGCTTTAGAATCTAATTTCTGTATCATCTCTGTGATGGTGTCTATTGATTGTCTTTTCCTGTTCAAAATCAAATTTTCATGGTTCTTTGTATGAGGAGTGATTCTAATTGTATCTTAGACATTTGGGTTATTATTCTATGAGACTCTGGATCCTACTTAACCTTCTTATGCAGACCGTAACCTGTTTAGATGTAGTATTCAGGTCCAAGTGTAGTGGGATTTCCCTGCTAGGCCCTACTGACACCATCCCACCAAATGTACAGCATAGACTCACTCCACCCCATTGCCACTAGGTCAGGGTGGAAGCTCACTGCCAGAAGCCCACCAGCACTGCAGGGTGGGAGTGAGGAAATTCAGGGAAGTTCTTCCTTTGGTGTTTGGCTGCAATGGGGTAGGTACTGTCTGCTGTTCTGCTCTTTTCTCGGTCCTTTGACTAGAGTGAGGAGGCTCTCCATGGGGCTTTTTCTTTTCATGCCTGTTTATGGTTCCAGGTCACTGGCTTCTCCAGCCCCCCATCTGTGATACATGAGAGGCAAAATGAAAATCCTAGGAACCCATTGACAAGTTATTCCTCAAGCCCCAAGGTCCCTAACCAGTCCTAACCAGCCTAGGGAGGAAGACACTTATGAAAAGAGACAGCTGAGCAGTCTGAACACCATGAGAGGGGGAAGCTAGCACCTTGTACAAGAGAGGGGGCTTCCCCACACACAGCCAGAGGTACATATTCAGACACTAATATGTCCCAGGTGCCCTCAAAGACCTCCCTAAGAGCTCTAGGGTCTCAGAGTGAAATCATTCCGTCTTCCCTGAGGAAAGCACAGACTCTTTACTGACATTTTTATTTTTCTTTTTTAAAAAGAGTTATTGAAATATAGCTCACATGTCATACAATTTGTTCATTTAAAGTGTAAAATTCAATGGTTTTTAGTATATTCATAGACTTGTGCATCCCATCAATTTTAGGATATTTTCATTACCCCCCAAATAAATCTCCTACCACTTAGTTGTCATCCCCCAACTATTCCCCCAGCCCCTGCCCCAGGAAGCCACTAAACTACTTTCTGTCTCTACTTTCTGATTTGCCCATTTTGGACATTTCATATAAATGGAATCATAGGATACATGGCTTTTAATGGCTGCTTTCTTTCACTTAGCATAATATTTTCAAAATTCACCCATGCTGTACCATGAGTCACTACTTCATTCCTTTTTATGATTGAACAATATTTCATCGTATGAATATACTACATTGTGTTTATCCATCCATCAACTGATGAATGGTTTAACTGTGTGAGAAACTGTTAGACTATTTTACAAAATAGCTATACTATTTTTGCACTCCTGCCAGCAATGAATGAGGGTTCCAATTTCTCCACTTCTTTGGCAACACTTGTTATCATCTGTCTTTTTTATTATACCCATCCTAGTGGATATGAAGTGGTATCTCATTGTGGTTTTGATTTGCATTTCCCTGGTGGCTAATAATATTGAGCATCGTTTTATGTGCTTATTGGCCATTTGTATATCTCCTTTGGAGAAATGTCTATTCAGATACTTGGCCAATTTTTAATTGTATTGCCTTTTATTGTTCAGTTGTAAGAGTTTATTTTATATATTCTGGATACTAAACCCTTATCAGATATATGACTTGCAAATACTTCCTCCCAATCTGTGGATTGTCTTTTCACTCTATTGATGCCGTCCTTTGATGTGTAAAAGTCTTGCATTTTGAGGGTGTCCAGTGTATTTTTTCTTTTGTTGCTTGTGCTTTTGTATCATGTCTAAGAAACCACAGCCTAACCCAAGGTCATGAATATTTACTCCTGTGTTTTCTTCTAACAGTTTCATAGTTTTTGTTCCTATATTTAGAGTTTTGATCATTTTGAGTTAACTTTTGTATAGTGTGAGGTAGGGATCCAACTTCATTCTTTTGCTTGTGGCTATCCAGCTGTTCCAGCACTATTTGTTGAAAACATTATTCCTTCCTCATATCATTATCTTTACACACTTGTCAGAAATCCATTGACCATATACACAAAATGTCAAGCAATTTTTCTTCCTGGTCTGAGTGAAAAACCCAAACCAGGAATAGAAAGTCTTCCTAGAGAAGATGCTTGACTTATGTCTTAAACAATGAACGACAGATTAAGTGCAGAGATAGCAGGAGAACTCACATGGGAGAATCAAAAGGAGTGACGTCTTGGGCTAAGATCAAGAGCTACACTTTAGGATGTGAAGCAGAAGAAGGCCCTCGCTCTCCCCAAAGGCTTCACCACCAGTTTGAAGGCAGCAGAAAAGTGATCTTTCACAGAAAAAGAGAACAAAGAAGGAAAATGACAGAGAACGTAGCCATTTTAGATCTCCCAAGGACACCAGATGAGAAAAAATCATTAGTCTTACCATAATCTGCCCTCATCTTCCCCTCACCTATCTTTCAGCAGCAAGTGTCTTGATGATTACTAAACAGAACTAACCAGGAAGGAGTAAATAGCCTCACCTTCTAGACCAGGAATTTCTTTAGCCACCTCAACTGAAAAGTGGTTATTCTCATCACCTCCAGAAAATATTAGTATGCAAACTCCCCACAGGGCCCTTCATATTTGGAGAAGTCTCCCGGGGGGGGGGGGGGGGGGGAGAGTCCAGATCAAGTCCAGTGGGTTGGTCACTTGTCACAGAGGCAAATATCTTCTGAGAGATGCAGAGCCTGCTCACAGGTCTATGTTGTGTACAACCAAGCAGCCTTGTGGCCAGAATCAGATCAACACCACTGTCCAGGAAATATCAGTTTAACTCCAAACATCTTTTTAAAATGAATAACTTCGCCATAGATTTCTTGTGAAGCAGCTCAGGGACTTTAGAGAAAGCATACACAGCAGACCTTTGTTACAACCCCATGACATATGACATCCTCTCTCACAAGCTCCACCCTCCACCAACCTATAACCCTTCATGCAACCTCACCTCCTTACTGTGGTCCACGATTCTAACATATGACACACCCTGTCACTGGGCAGTGGAGCGTGTGTCCCATTCTGACTGCTCTTCTCACTGTGGGCAGCATCCCAGGAACTTTTGTGAATAAACTCTTCCATTTTGTTACATGGACAAATCTAACCATTGTTTCTAAAGCCCAAGAGATCAACTGAAACTTGGCATGACTTTCCCAGCCACAGAAAAGCAAGCGATGAGAGCTGAAAGTGTCCCTGAAGTCCCTTTTCCAAACATGAAAACACTCCCAACAAGAACCTTATCTCTCATTAAAATAAGTATGCATTATGGGTTCCAAGAGGCCCTTCACCCCAAATCTCTCCAGCATCAGGCTGACAATGCATGCCTCTGGAGTCACTAACGATTGGACACAAAGGCAGAAGATTTGATCCGTGAAAGGCCATTTAAATATATGAGCAATGGAATGCTGCCTGTGTCAATTATAACACAACTTTTTCCAAAAAAATTGCATGGCCAACGGAAAAGGATAGTGTAATGTAATAGGTGAACAAAAACCAGACTTCTAACAGTCCTACAGTGTGAATATATTTAATGCCCCTGAACTGTACACTTAAAAACGGGTAAAATAGTCAATTTTATGTTATGTGCATTTCACCACAATTTTTTAAAACTCCATAAAGAGAGTACATAGAGTTTTTTCCCTTTTCTTTCTACTTTTTAAATTTTCTATAGAAACTATACACATATGGTCTCTCTGTATCTACATCTATATATCAATATATACGCATATATATTCTATATATGATACATAAATATATATGGCATATATGTATATATAAATTAAATACATATACACAAATAAGCACGCATTACTTTTATGGGCAGCAACATAGTATATTCAACATACTACATCGATTATTGTGGAATGGGCATGCCCTTCAGAACCAAACAGACCTGCATTTGAATACTTGTGTCATCATTCACGATCTTTGTACCTTCGGTTTCTAAATCTCATTTTTCTCATCTATAAAGTTGGCATCATACCGATCTTGCAGATTTCTTTTTTTTTTTTTTCAGGTTTATTTATTCTTGAGAGAGAGAGTGAGCAGGGGAGGGGCAGAGAGAGAGGGAGAAGGGGATCCCAAGTGCGCTCTGCGCTGACAGAAGGAGCCCCATGTGGGGCTCAAACTCATGAACCATGAGATCACGAACTGAGCTGAATTGCAACGCTCAATCCCCTGAGCCATCCAGGTGCCCCGCAGCGGATTTCTTAGGGAGACAAACAGGAACAAGCGCAAAGCACAAGATGCAGCGTCCAGAACGCAATTGAAGACCAGCTCGTGTTTGTTCTTATGAGGAGAGAAAAGCAGCTTTATTTTCAATTGATGAATAAACAAATATACAGTAAACATGAACATGTTGCTTGGTAATGGCTCCCATAGTCATTTCCTATTTGTTAATTCAATTAATGTCTACTTATGGAGTGCCGACTGTACGCCAGGCACCTTAGCCCAGATTAGGGGCTGAATGAATGTTCTGACACTTCCAGATGCCAAAAAGAGAACATTCAAGGCCAGCAAGATCCAGAGGAGCCGGTGCTTTGCAAGCACAAGCTCTGGGGGAGGGAGAGAGAAATGAAGAGCATCCGACCAGAGAGGTGGTATATCTGAGCCAGCCACCTAAGATCCTGGAACCATTCTCAGGTGGGTTTTTGACTTAGGACCTAATTGCAGTCAGTCTTGGAGAACTTTCCTCACTGCCCTTTTAGCTGATCCTTGCCCCCGCTGAACCCAGATGGCCAGATCCCAAGCCGTGCTGTGTGAGTCAGGGCTGCATTCAGCCGAAAATCACTGCCGTAACAACATCACAGACAGGCTGGTGTTCACAACAACAGTTTATTTTCTCACAGCTCTGGAGGCTGGAAGTCCAAAATCAAGGTGTCATAAGATCTGGTTTCTTCATTAGACTCTCTCCTTAGCCTGTAGATACCTGTCTTCTCACTGGGCACTCATATGGCCTTTCCCACGTGCATGGGTCCCTGATATTTCTCTGTGTGTCCAAAGTTCCTCTTCTTACAAGGACACCACTAAGATTGGATTAGGGCCCCCATATGACCTCATTTAACCTTAATTACATCTCTAAAGGTCCTATCTCCAAATACAGTCACATTCTGAGATACCGGGTGTTAGAACTTCAACATATGAATTTGAAGGGACACAATTCAGCCCACAGCAGCCACCAAAAACCTACGTTAAAATAAGGAGTTATTTGTCGCATGTAATGAGAATCTAGCAGTAGTTGCTCAGGGCTAGTGCTCAAAGATATGATCAAGGACCCTGCTTCTTATATTTTCCTGACTTCCATCCCTAATGTGGTTTTCAATCTCTAGGTCACAAAATTTTCACTGTGCTTTTACTCCACCCAGAATCTTCCTGCCAAGCAGATGGCAAAGGGCCAAAAGTTATGCTAATTAGAACATGTCCCTTTTCAGTATTTCCCCAGAAGGACCACAAGGCAACTTCCACTCCCAGCTTATTGGCCAGAATGTCACACAGCAACCTCTAGCTGCAAGGGACTCTTGGAAGATGAGTGTTTTTTTCACTGTGCTCATGGTTTCCCTGAAAGATCAGATTTCCACTGCTAAAGGAGAAAAGGAGAATGGCTGTTGTGTAAGGATTAAGCAGTGCCTTCCCCAGTAAGGTGGTGCAGGTGCTCGTGTTCTAATGGTGGACATTGGAAGTCCTGGAGACAGTGCTGGGTGACTGGGGAAATACTGTGAACGCCATTTTGGGAGGAAGCCAACGCCATGCTCTGGGCATCACCTAACATGTGGCCATTAGAGCAAGGGGGGAGCTATCCCTCATAATCCGGAGGAAGATACTTAGAGCTTCCAGAGACGATGAGAGGGGGAGAGGATGCAGCCAGAAATAGACGTTGGGGAGCAACAGAGAAGGAGAAGAAAGTTAACGGGATCTGATAATCCAGGGCAAAGATGGGCAATTGAAAATTTAAAAAGGAAAAGCCTGGTCGTAGAAGGGCCAAGATGGGATCTGGGGAGAACAAAACAGCCAGAGAATAAAGGATGGTAGGGAAGAGTGCAAGGCAAACCCTTCCTCCTCTGACTCCTGGATCTTCTGCAAAGTCCACATTGCTCATGAATGTTTTGTTGGGCCAGGGAGAGAGGGCACTTTGAAGGGACAATGCGTTTCAAGTCAGAATTGGTGGTGGCTGCATAGAGACTGCTCACAGTCAAACCCAGGAGCTTCAAAAGAGAGCATACGAATCTCTGGGAATCCACAGAAATGAGGGGCATGTGTTGGGCTTGCACAGACCTAGACCTGGCAAAGGGTGCAGCCAAAGCGTATGAGGGCCCCAACCATCATCCAAGCTTCATAAGGGAAGGACAGCGGCTAGAAAAAACATGATTTCTTTCTGAGATCTCTCTTCCACTGGCACCTGACCTGGATAAGAGGAAGCCACCATATATAAAAAGATAGCCCCAAATCCGCCCTCCCCAGGTCACCTCTGTTTGTCCCAAGAGAGAATCTTCTAAGGATCTGCTCTCAGCCAACTGCCCCAGTAAGGAAGGATTCCACTAACCCTGCCCCCAGCTGCACACTCCCCCTCTCCCTTCCTTGCTCTATATTTTACATAACATTTATCATCATGTATACTATGCATACTGTACGTTTTACATATTTATTTGCATATTGTTTATCTCCCTCAAGTCAAATAGAAACTCCATGAGGGCAGGGGTTTTGTTTGTTTTCTTCATAGCAAATTCCCAGCTCCCAGTACATAGGAGATGCTGAGTAAACACATTGTGTGAATCAGTGACATGAATACCCAATATAGTATTAGCTGAAAACTGGTAAAATCTGTACACTGTGTCCCTAAGGTATTTGCTTTTTAATATAGGAATCCAAGAGCTTATGTAACATGAACAGTCTATTGAGTCTTTAAGTGATGGAATCTCAGGGGCGCCCGGGTGGCTCAGTCGGTTAAGCCTCCAACTCTTGATTTCAGCTCAGGTCATGATCTCACCAGTTCGTGAGTTCAAGCCTCGTGTCTGAATGCTGACGGCACAGAGCCTGCTTGGGATTCTCTCTCTTTCCCTCTCTCCCTCTCTCTCTCTCTCTCTCTCTGCTCCTCCTTCACTCGCACGCTATCACTTGCTCGTTCTCTCTCTCTCTCTCTCTCTCTCTCTCAAAAATAAATAAACTTAAAAAATTGTTCAAGTGATGGAATCTCAGACAAAGTGACAGACTCATTTGTGGGAGATATTTGAAAGCAGACAGAACTTCCTGACCCACTTCTGGTCACCCCTTGGAATCAGCTGTTTTCTTTCTTGGAGTAAATCCCACAGGAGAGGTCTACAGGTGCCAGGTGAGCTGGGAGAGGGGGGAGTCAGGACCCGGGTCCAGCCTCCCCGGACAGGGCCGCAGCCACTTCTCCTTCCGAATATCACAAGCCAGCCCATGGCCCTGAGTCAGAGCCTCTGAGCTGCGAGGGGCCACAATGTCATTCTGGGGGAGTTTATGGCGTTATTAATATGGAAATAGACAACGGTGCTGCCGCGCTGCTCGCCCCTTTATTAATAACGGTTATTCACGGCCCAGGAGTCAAAGGCATTTCTGCTTGGGTGCTCATTAAAACTGGCCCCATAAAGAGTAGGAGAAAGGCAATAAATCAGCACTGAATCCAATCATTTCGTGTTGCTGGGGGTAGGGGTCTTTGCCACCGGAAAGTGGGGTGACAGCCAGAGAAACCACCTCGGTGAGATCCTGCTCACCAAGCAGTCAACGGGACAGACCAGCCCACGATCATCACCTCTGTGCCACCCTGGGCCCAACCCCGCTCCTGAGGAGGCAGGTCTGGGACTAGGTGTGTCATCTTCAGAGACTCTCCAACAATGGAGAGGTGGGGAAAGACAGAGGGAAAACCTGGAGGCCCCGCGGACACCCAGACTCCCACAGCCCTTCCCACAAGATCCGGAGACCCTGGAACCGGAGGTTCCGGGTTATGACAGGAGGGTGAATACGGATCCAACACATAGACGCTTCCTGAGGGAACATGGGGGCACTTTTCCTTGACTTGTCTCAGAGCTGAGGAAATAAATAATGTCCATGTGAGGTTCAGAGTTGACAAAAATGCGTTGTCACCGCATTTCACACTCCACGCGTGTTGTGTCTTAACTCTGTGTGCCATGATGTTTATTATTATGACCACTGCTTCTGTTACAGGGATTCCTCTAATCGCCAGAAACTTCAGCAAGGTTACTTAGAAAATTAATCTAGGAGCGCCTGGGTGGCTCAATCGGTTGAGCGTCCGACTTCAGCTCAGGTCATGATCTCACGGTTAGTGAGTTTGAGCCCCGGGTCGGGCTCTGTGCTGACAGCTCAGAGCCTGGAGCCTGTTTCGAATTCTGCGTCTCCCTCTCTCTCTCTGCCCCTCCCCCCGCTCAAAAATAAATAAAATTTTCTTAAAAAGAAAAATAAATAAAAATAAAAAAAATTTTAAAAATAAAACAAAGAAAATTAATCTAGGGCTCCTGGGTGGCTCAGTTGGCTGAGTTCAACTTCATCTCAGATCATGATCTCTCGTTCATGAGTTCGAGCCCCGCATCAGGCTGTCTGCTGTCAGCACAGAGCTCTCTTCAGATCCTCTGTCCCCATCTCCCCAGCCCCTCCCTCACTGGTTCTCTCTCTCTCTCTCTCTTTCCCTCTCTCTCTCTCAAAAATAAATTTAAAAAAAGAAAAAGAAAACTAATCTAAAAAATGCATAAATGTTGGGGCACCTGGGTGGCTGTCAGTTAAGTGTCCAACTTCAGCTCAGGTCACGATCTCACAGTTCACAAGTTCGAGCCCCACTTTGGGCTCTGTGCTTACAGTTCAGAACCTGGAGCCTGCTTCACCTTCTGTGTCTCCCTCTCTCTCTGCCCCTTCCCTGCTCACGCTCTGTCTCTCTCTCTCTCTCTCTCTCTCTCAAAAATAAACATTAAAAAAAACTTTTTTTAATGTATAAATATTTCCAAATAATAGTTGAACATGACTTTCCGTTATCTATGGCTACTTAACAAACTACCCCAGAACTCAGTGGCTTAACACAATGATTTGTTATTTCCCATGATTCTGTGGGTTGCCTGGGCTCGGCTTCCCGACATAACAACTAGATCTAAGATGACTGGCACAGAAGCTACAAGACCTCTGAAGGTCTGGGCCAAGGAGTTACACTGTGTCCTTCCTACCATATGCAGAGGTCAAAGTCACAGGGCCAGCCTGGGTTCAATAGAAGAAGCAAACTCCCCCTTTTGATGGAAGGAGGGGCGTGCGTACAAGCTTGGCTATCCATATGCCACAGCCAAACACCCTTCAACAAGGCAGACCCACTTTCTCCCTGGGTGAGCATGTGCTCACCTCCTGGCCTACATGGGCCTTGACTTTCTCAACAGGAAAATGGGGATCCAGCGTCTGGTCTGACCAAAAGGAGCTGGGTAGGAGAACCTTCTAAAATTCCCTTTCAAGGGACACCTGGGTGGCTCAGTTGGTTAAGTATCCAACGCTTGGTTTGGGCTCAGGCCATCATCTCACGGTTCATGAGTTTGAGCCCTGCATTGGGCTCCACACTTACGGTGCTTTGGATTCTCTCTCTCTGCCTCTCTCTCTGCTCCTCCCCTGCTCATGCTCTCGTTTTCTCTCAAAATAAATAAATAAACTTCTTTAAAAATTTTTTAAGAAAAAAGATAGTAAAATTCCCTTCCAGAGCTGAATCTGTAGCTTCTGCTACCTCACAAATGCTTTCAGCTAAAAATGCTCCAATTTATTCTTAGAACTTTGAGACATTAAAAAAAAAAGGTGAAAAATCTATCTTCCTTCTACCACCAAGTCTTTTTAAAGTTTAAACTATGTTTAGTGATCTTTTACTTCCACAGTGAGGTCAGAAACCACAGACTCGGCTGAATTTGTTCCTTAAATTTCTCTTGGCCCACGTTTTTCTATCGTAAAGGAAAGACGACAATTTGGATCAGGAGTCAAATAAGAAGATCCTTTCTCGGTATTTCTGTGGGAGAGCATGAGATTGACAAATGAGAGGGAAAATTGCATCAGACTGTACGAAAAGAGGTATCAGCACAGGATTTTTGAACCAAACAAACACGAGTTATGCGAGATGATGGGGGGCTAACTGACCCACGCAAACAATAAGAAGGCTCTTCCTTGGAAAGTACCCTAGAATGGTCCAAGTGTGCAACCATAAAAAAAAAATCTTCCTTTCTGAAAAAAGAAAAAATGTTAAAGTATCATAAACACAATTTCTCTTACACAAAATTCCAAATACTGTTGAATAAATTTACTCATGAAGCCAACCAAAACTCCCTCAAGGAGCGCCTGGGTAGCTCAGTTGATTGAGCATTCGACCTCGGCTCAGGCCATGATCTCATGGTTCGTGGGTTCAAGCCCCACATCGGGCTCTGTGCTGACAGCTCAGAGCCTGGAGTCTGCTTAGGATTCTGTGTCTCCCTCTCTCTCTGCCTCTCCCCTGCCTGTGCTCTCTCATGCTTGCTCGCTCTCTCTCTCTCTCTCTCTCTCCCAAAAATAAATAAATAAGTAAGTAAGTAAATAAATAAATAAATAAATAAATAAATGTTTAAAAAATTAAAAAAAAAAGAAGTCCCTCAAAGTTCCAAAATTTACTTGTGTAAATCACTAGCCTCATGTTGGGGCGCCTGGGTGGCTCAGTCGGTTGGGCGTCCAACTTCGGCTCAGGTCACGATCTCGCGGTCCGTGAGTTCCAGCCCTGCGTCGGGCTCTGGGCTGATGGCTCAGCCTGGAGCCTGCTTCCGATTCTGTGTCTCTCTCTCTCTCTGCCCCTCCCCCATTCATGCTTTGTCTCTCTCTGTCTCAAAAATAAATAAAAAACGTTAAAAAAAATTTTTTTTTAAATCACTAGCCTCATGCTCCTCTGTACTATTGCTTGAGGTCCTTTTTTCTTTTCTTTCTTTTCTTTTTTTTTTTTTTTTTTTTGGCTTTTGCTTTATCTGCATGCAAAATGTCATCAAAGCATCAAATAAATTTGATGTGTAAGTACAACATGTCTCACACCCACAACCCTGACCGTCTGCATATGGGCATCTCGACCTTCTGCTCTGAAGACGTCTCTAGAACAGGACCGAGAAGAGCTCTTAGCGTGGGATCCAGCGAAGACAACAAAAGATGAGTCATGGCTTAGCTGGACGCGCGCTAGAAAAACACAAACTACATGAATCTGAGCATCAGTAACACAAACTAAATCCATAACAGGATCCTGAGAGTAACTTTCAGTCCTTCCACCTAAGGGCTACAATTTCCCTGGGAAGAGTCATTTTGTGTTCTGCCCACACTCCACAGAAAAGAGGGAGAGTTTTGTCTTTCTAGTCAAAGGTGACTTCCGTAATCAGGATCCTCTCTTCCCCTCTCTTGCTATCTGCTCAGGCCTTCACGGATGTATTCACAGCTGCTGTCACATGTGCTACACAAGCACTGAAAGCCCAAGTCACGATTGTCTTAGAGAAGCCAGTGACTCTGGAGATCACCACTTCCCATCCCTCTCGTTGCAAAGATGAGGAAACTGAGACCCAGAGAAGAGAAGTCATTTATTAGTGTTTGCACAGAGGGAAAAGAATAGAACTTGAGTCTCCGAACTCCTGACCAATTCAAATGTGACCTACTCTGGATTCCAGACTAGCCACAGAGACTAGGCAGCGAATGAGGACCTCTTGATTCTCGGGCTCTCCTCCCAAGCCCAAGCCTTCCATCTGCCCCTGACTTCTGAGTGTCCTTCTGCCTCCCTTCCCTGGGCGTGGCTCACAGATGTCTAGCATAAGTGTCCACAAGAAACCCAGCTTCATGGGGGCGGGACCAGTGTGGTCAGTGACTCAGAACCTTAAACCCACCCAGCTGGGTTTAAGGTTCTAATGCCACCATCTTGAAATTCTGCATAGTGTCTGGACACAGAGCCTGTCACTTTGCACTGGGCTGTCACTTTGCACTGGGCCCTGAAAGTTACGTAGCCAGTCCCATGCACAGTCCATACCAACGATGCAGCTCTGACTACCGGCAACACACCCAGAGCTTAGAACTCTCCTTCACGTCGTGAGTGTGGGCAGAACACAGTGATTACAAAGCCACGGCGACCTCCCTCATATTTCTCATCCAAGGAGGATGAACAAGGAGATCAACATGAATCATTGCTAAGAGTCTCCCCTCCCCGTGCTGTGGGCACAGGGGGACAACCCTTGTCCCAGGATCCCCGATCCTGTACAGCAAGTACAACCTTGGGCTAATTAACTAACCTCTCTGAGGCCCTGCTCTTGCTTCTCTCCAGTTATAAAAGTAATAAATGCTCATTATAGAAAATCTAAAAAGCGCAGGAAAACAGAAGGAAGAGCACCTATAACCTCATTATCTAAGTACCACCATTGTGAACACCTTTCCTCCAGCCTTCTCTCCAGGCCTGTTTCACACTTCACATGTGTAGGAGAAAGTCCACCCTCTTGCCCTTCCTCTCAAAAAAGAGGATCAGTAATCTCCAGGGGCTTCTGCTGCTCGTGGCCTAGACAGCCAATAGAAGGAGCAGAGAAGTGCTAGCTGGCTTCTGGAATGGTGACAGAAGGTGGGCACTGCCCAGCCACTGTGGCTCCCAGGGGCCTGTTCTTTCGAGATAGAGGTGGGGCCTGGGAGAAGAACAGGATAAGCAACCCAGCCCCCACAGGTGACACAGACCCTCTGTCACCCAGGAGCACTCTGCTTCGCTGGTCTCCACAGCAACAAAGACAACCAGACAAGGGAGCAAAATAGGGAGGGCGAAATCTTCAGTTTGGGAGAGAGATGGTCAAGGGCTAAGCAGACATGGGTTGACGAGTCATGTCTTCCAAACCACAGCTCTCGAAGATTAACAGAAAAGATATTTGTTTCTAAGATCAGCATCCCTCCATGACCGGTGGTGGGGATTTGCAGGGGGCTGCTGGGAGGACCAGGGTGGGGAGAAGGGAGGAAGAAGCTGCAGGTGGCCACCATTCCTGCTGCCTCCAAAGGCTAATGGAATCTGGGAAAGACCTGCTACTAAGGGGGTAATCACATTGCATGATTATATATATATATATAAATATATATATATACACACACATATATATGTATATAGTTACATATATATATATATAGTTGCATATCTTGTTTTTTCATGCAACATTACATCACAAGTGATTTTCTATCTTATTATTAAATTTCATAAACTTCATAATTTGCCGTTACATGAATGTACCACAATCTATTTGGTAACTGCAACGAACATGTTTGTAATTAAAGATTTTTCAATATTTAGGATTATTGCCTTAGGCTGTAATCCTAGGAAAAGAATAATTAGATGAAACATATTGTACATTTTGTACACTGCTTTCCAAATGACACCAATTTACGACCCACAGGATTAGGTGAGAGCCTTTTAAGGGCAAAAATGTGTAGACGATGTCTGTTCTCTCTTGGCCGCACAGCCTCCAACTTTGCTTCCCACCCACACTGCTGGCACACGGTGAACCTGGCTAAATTTGGGGGGCGCCACCTCCCTTTGGTTCTTGCGCATTTTCCAAACCTGGTTCTCCGACTTCACAGTCAATTCCCAGTGGCCTTCCACGAAACATCTTTTCTGCTTAGGTTAACCAGAGTCTGTTCCTGATGCTTCCAAGCAAGAACCCTGAGTGATAAGCCCCCCGTGCGTGTCCTCTCCGCAGGACCCCTCAGAGACAAAACAGGCTCGCTCGGGGAGGCAAAAATGCACCGGGGAGAGTTGTGAGAAGTGAAGGAAGACCACAAGACACGTCTCACCCGCACCCCCACCCCCAGAAGGGAGCCGAGGATGACCTCTGCTGGGCCGGTGGCTGGGCGCTGGCTTTGCTGAGTGAAGCCTTAAGCACAGGCGAGGGGCTGAGTGAGCCAGCCCAAAGGGGTTTGGGGAAGCCAGGGAGGTAGAGGAGGAGAAAGAGAGAGTCCCGGCTGCAGAGAGCAGCAGAGACTGGCAGGAGAAAGAGATGGTGTTTGGAAACCAATTACAATTTGCTTCGAGGAGTGTCCTTTTTGTGATTCGCACCTTAGAAATGAGTCTTGTCTTACAGGAGCACCTGGGTGGCTCAGTCGGTTAAGCGTCCGACTTTGGCTCAGGTCATGATCTCGCACTCTGTGAGTTCGAGCCCCGTGTCAGGCATCTGTGCTGATGGCTCAGAGCCTGGAGCCTGCTTTGGATTCTGTGTCTCCCCCTCTCTGCCCCACCCCTGCTTGTGCTCTCTCTGTGTGTCTCTCTCAAAAATGAATAAGGTTAAAGAAAATTTTTTTAAGAAATGAGTCTTATCTTATTTCTGCAGAGAAGTGTCATCACCATTGTCTGTGTCCCACTCCTGTGCCTCTCAGACCCGGCCTGAGGCCTCCAACGCTCCTAGGAAGCAGAGTCCACGTTCAGTCCCCTCTTCTAGCCGGAAGCCCGTCGGACCCTCAGAGGCCACATCCCACCCTCAGAACAGCCCAGAGTAGCTGTGGAATTGCTCTTGGGGACAGAGGACCCAGGGAAGCTGGGGACTGGGACACTGTGTCTCTGTAACAAAGAGGGCATCTGGAAGGGCCTGGTCCTGCCAACCTGCAGGTTCTGCCCGATGGCCCCCAAGGGTGTTGTCACCCCTGCAGTGTTAGCTAGCACAGCATTTTTATCTGAAAGGTGCCAATATTCAAAACTTGCAGCTGCTCTCAAAAATCAGGAGACCTGAACTGAGAACAAACTGAGGGTTTATGGGGGGTGGGAGGGAGGGGTGGGTGGGTGATGGGTATTGAGGGCACCTGTTGGGATGAGCACTGGGTGTTGTATGGAAACCAATTTGACAATAAACTTCATAATAATTAATTAATTAATTAATTAATAAAAAAAAAATCAGGAGACCTGAGGGGCACCTGGGTGGCTCAATCGGTTAAGCGTCTGACATCAGCTCAGGTCATGATCTCAGGGTCCCCATTAGTTCGGGCCCTGCGTCAGGCTCTGTGCTAACAGCTCGGCTTCAGATTTTGTGTCTCCCTCTCTCTCTCTTCTCTCTCTCCCTCTCTCTGTCTCTCAAAAATAAATAAACATTTAAAAAAAATTTTTTTTAATCAGGAGGGGCGCCCGGATGGCTCAGTCGGTTAAGCCTCTGACTTCAGCTCAGGTCATGATATCACAGTTGGTGAGTTCAAGCCCCACATCAGGCTCTATGCTGAGCCTGTTTCGGATTCTGTGTCTCCCTCTCTCTCTGCTCCTTCCCCGCTCATGCTCTGTCTCTGTCTGTCAAAAATAAATAAACATTAAAAATAATTATTTTTCATAAAAAATAAAATCAGGAGACCTGGCAATTCTGGGCCCACATGTCCACATGGTGACAGCCATCTAGACACAGAGCCTATGTGCTGAGGCCCCTCCGCCCTGGCTCCTCCAGGACCTGAGGCTGAGGGCCAGGCCATCTGAGGGGCAGGCCCCTAACCTGCTCCTCAGCCCCCAGGCCTGCCTGCTGTGGGGAGCGCGGGGGGTTCAGCGGCATGCAGGCCCAGGGGAGATGCTAAACAATGTTCCTATCTTTTATACCTATGCTTTCTATAGTCTACTCTTTTCACTGCCCGTCATCACAGAAGCAATTAGGAATGAAGGAAAGGCAACCGAAAAGCTATCAGCATTATCCCAATGGGAAATTCACCCAGGACCAGGGGCTGAGCTACTGTTAACCTGAACTTTGTTCGGTACTTCTTACCTAATAGTATCAAAGAGAGGTTCCCATGGCAATGAGGGCTTGGGGCTTGGTGTCAGTCTTGCTGGTGCTGACCACTCAGTGTTTTGAAAGCGGGGGCAGGGGGAGACGACAAAGCCAATGAGCGAACGTTGGCTACAAATGAGTGCTGTTGGCTACCTTAGTCTCGTCGTGAGCTCTCTTCTGTGGTCATCCATATGTTTGGCAATGGTGGACAGTTATGCTTCTGAATTGTGACCTCTAGATTTTGGGGGGTAGCAAAGGCTCACTCACCCAGTTTTTCTTTCTTTTCTTTTCTTCCATTGTGTGTGGGAGCAGTCCCCCCTATATTGTTATGAGTAGCTCTCCACACATGTTTACCATTCACTCATTCATTCAATAAGCACCTACTGGGCTACCTGGGTGGCTCAGTCAGTTAGGCATCCAACTATTGATTTCAGCTCAGGTCATGATCCTAGGGTGGTGGGATTGAGCCCTGCATCAGGCTCCATGCTAAGTGTGGAGCCTGCTTAAGATTGTCTCTCTCTCCCCCTCTGCCCCTCTCCCAACTCATGTTCTCTCTTTCTCTCTCTCTCTCTCTCTCTCTCTCTCTAAAATAAAAAATAAGTGTTTTCAATAAGCACTTACTGAGCCTTTACTATGTGAACAAAACAGACATGGTCCCTTGCGGAGGTAAACCATAGACAGAAAATCACACTGTGATAATAGTGACCGCTGCTCTGAGAGGGTAATTTAGGCAGCGATAAAAAGCATAAGTGGAGGGGCGCCTGGGTGGCTCAGTCGGTTAAGCGTCTGACTCTTGATTTCGGCTCAGGTCATGATCTCACAGTTCGTGGGGTTGAGCCCTGTGTCAGGCTCTGCACTGATGGCATGGAGCCTGCTTGGGATCCTCTCTCTCTCTGCCCCTCCTTTGCTCAGGTTCTCTCTCCCACCCCTCTCTAAATAAGTAAACATTAAAAAAAAGAAAACTATAAGAGCAAGCCTAGCTTACGATGGAAGGGCCTAGAAGTTCTCTCTGAGGAAGGGCCGTTTCCCTGAGACCAGAGGATGAACATGAAGAAGTCAGGCAACGAGCCTTCCCAGCAGAAGAGGAAGCACAAAGGCCCCAAACTGTGCAAAATACAGGCACATCCCAGGAACCGAGCAACCACTGTGACACACAGTAAACAAGGGGACAGTGGCCCACGGTGAACCTGGAGAGAGAGGCAGGGGCCAGCTTGAATGTGGCTGTGTAGTCCAGGCAATGATTTTATCCTAAAGACAATGAGCATTTGAAACAAAGTGGCTGTATGGAGAAGAGATTAGAAAAGAGATTAGAAAAGGGTTTATGACAGATTGAATTAAGTAGTGGCCGGCAGGGTGAAGGGAAGGGAATGATTTAAGAAAATTTTTTAGGTAGCATTGACAAGCCTCTGTGATGGGGGTAAGGGGCCAAGGGAAAGAGTATCCAAGGCTGACTCACAGTAATTAATTTTTTAAAAGTGTAAAAGCTTCTTAAATATATGAAAAGATGCTCAACCAGGCTCACAGTAAAGGAAATGCAAATTAAAACCACACAGGGATGCCTGCATGGCTCAGTTGAGCATTCAACTCTTGATTTAGGCTAGGGTCGTGATCCCAGGGTTGTGGGATGGAGCCCCCCACCCTCCGCCCCATGCTCAGCTCAGAGGCTGCTTGGGATTCTCTCTCTCTCTCTCTCTCTCTCTCTCTCTCTCTCAAACAAAACAAAACAAAAACAAAATGGAGGTACCAACTGTGCCTTACCAAATAGACAAAAATCTATAAACTTCACAAAACACACTGATGATAAAGCTATGGAGACACAGAAATTCTCTTACGCTGCTGACAGGAATGCAAAATGGTACAATCCCTATGAAAAGGAATTTGGCAACATCTGGCAGAATTACATACGCATCTGCCCTTTGTACCAGATATTCTTCTTCTGTCTCAAGGAAATACCAAAGAAATAAAGGGAAAAAAGATCTTTGCACAGAGCCCCATTAGTAATAGCAAAAGACAGAAAAAACCCAAATATCTACGAACAGTTAAACATGTACTTTCGTATCAGACAGCAATTCCATTCCCAGATATTTACTCAAGAGAAATAAAAGCGCATCTACAAAAAGGCCTGCATGGGATTGTTTATAGCAGCCTTAGTCATAATATCCAAAAACTGGAAACAATCTAAACACCCACCCACTAGTGAATGGACCGATTACAGCACGCCCATACGGTGGAATCTGCCCAGGAATAGAAAAGGAACAAACTACGGATATACATAAAACACAGACTAATCTCAAAGGCAGGATGTTAAGTGAAAGAAGTCAGACACAAAGGCTACATACTCTACAACTCCATTTACACGAAACTGTGGAAAAGGCAAGACTATAGTGACAAAGCAGACCAGTGGTTGCCAGGGGCCAGGATTAGGGGAGAGGCCTGACAACAAAGAGACACAATGGTTTAGGGTTGCTAGAAATGTTCTACATCTTGATAGTGATGGTGGTTACATAATTAAATTCAAAACTCGTTGAAATTGTATGCTTACAATTTGTGACTTTTATTTTAAAGTATACCTCACTAGGGGTGCCTAGGTGACGCAGTCAGTTAAGCATCCGACTCTGGATTTTGACCCTTGATTTCAGCTGGGGTCATGATCTCACGGTCTGTGAGTTTGAACGCCACGTCAGGCTCTGTGCTGACAGTGTGGAGCCTGCTTGGGATATTCTCTCTCTCTCTCTCTCTCTCTCTCTCTCTCTCTCTCTCTCTCTCCCCCTCCCTCCTTCTCTGCCCGTCCCCAACTCAAACTCTCTCTGTCTCTAGAATATAAAAAAATAAACTTAATGGGGCGTCTGGGTGGTTCAGTCGGTTAAGCGGCCGACTTCGGCTCAGGTCATGATCTCGAGGTCCGTGAGTTCGAGCCCCATGTCGGGCTCTGTGCTGACAGCTCAGAGCCTGGAGCCTGTTTCAGATTCTGTGTCTCCCTCTCTCTGACCCTCCCCCGTTCATGCTCTGTCTCTGTCTCAAAAATAAATAAACATTAAAAAAAATAATAAAATAAACTTAAAAAATTGTTTAAATAAGGGGCGCCTGGATGGCTCAGTAGATTAAGCAGCTGACTTCGGCTCAGGTAATGATCTCACCATCCGTGCGTTCAAGCCCCGCGTCGGGCTCTGTGCTGACATCTCAGAGCCTGGAGTCTGTTTCGGATTCTGTGTCTCCCTCTCTCTCTCTCTGCCCCTCCCCGCTCGCACTCTCTCTCTCAAAAATAAACATTAAAAAAAAAAAAAGATTTAAGAAAAATTTTAAATAAATAAAATAAATAACTTACACTTCAATAAAGGCCAATTTTTTTTAAGAATAAGGAGAAAGGGGGAGGGGGATTCTAACTGGTGACTTTTGAAGGTTGTTGAAAAATTATAATTAAAGGGAAAGAATCAAGCAGTTTGCTTCCCATACAGACTGTATTTCAGGGTACAACCTCTACCGTGGTCCTTTCAGATTCTGCTAAACACCAAACTCACAAGCCAACAATGGGCCACTCTAGGGATCAGAGTCGCTGGAAGGTCATAGTGCAGGAACACAGATGGCCAGCAGGGGTGGCACCAGGTGCTCCTCTCCATGGACGTGTCCTCACAGAAGTCCATGCAGCAGCCCTCGGGCCATCCCAGGAGCTGTCCTCTCTCCAGGGGACAGCTCAGTGCCAGGGAAGGAGACCTCTCTAGGGCTTGTGCAGGAGCCATACTGGCATAGAAGCCTTGTGTCCACAGGAAGAATTATCTCTGTCACAAGTCCATAGACAAGAGTTTCCAGGGCCTCCACAGGAGTCCCTGCACTCAGGGAATCTGTGGTTGATTTTCCAAGGCATTTTCCAAAAAGGGACCTAACAGTACTCTGAGTGGACCTGCCCCTCCCTCCATACCTCCATGGTGGATTAGGCTCTTTGATGGACACCATTCTGCCAGCTGGCTAGCAACTGACCAGGCTGGCTCTCTCACCCACAATTTAATTAACCCTACCTCACACCATACACAAAAAAATTAATTCTAGAAGGTCTGAAGGAAGACCTACAGGGAAAAGCAAAATAAAGCTCATAGGGGAATCTCTCATGAATCTCTAAATGTGGGCAAATACACTTAAACAGGGAACAAAAGGCATTAACCACAAAAGAAAAGATTGATACTTTTGATGACAGCAAAATTAAAGATTTCTGTTAAGAGTCACCATTAAAGAGTCACCATTGAGAGAGTGAAAAGACAAGTCAGAAAGACAAGTCACAGAATAGAAAAAGGTATTTGTGACACATTTATCTCTGAGAGGATTCCTATTGAAAATATACAAAGAACCGTTACAAATTACTAAGAAAAAGACAATCCAATTTTAAAAAGGACAAAAGACTGGCACCATTTCACAAAAGAGGGTATCCAAATAGCCAATAAATGTATGAAAAGGTGCTCAACATTACTACGTATCAGGTCAATGGAAAAAAATAGGGAGGAAAAAAAAAACCCAGTAAGACACCATGACTCACACACCAGGATGGCTTAAAATAAAAGGCCACCAGCAACAAGGATGGCGAGGATGTGGAGCTCCTAGGTCCCCAGGGTGCTGCGGGAGGCACAGTAAAACTGTACAACCGCTTCGGAAAACAATATGGCAGCAACCACTCAAGCCAAACTGACCTTTATGCTATGACCCAGAAACTCCCCTCCTAGGCCTAGCCCCGCCCCCAGAAATATACAAGAATATACACAGTAGCTTTGTTCATAGCAACCACACCTGGAAACTCAAACGCCCACGAAAGGAGGATGGATTTTAAAATCGGTGTATTCACGCTGTGAACAAAAGACAGCAAAAAAAACAGAGACAGAATTGTTGCCCCACACAGTGTCCTGGCTGAAGCCCAGAGACATATGACCAAAAGAAGCCAGACACAAAAGAACACGTACTGTTTGATCCCATGTCTACAAAGTTCAGCAAAACAAATCTGCAGCGATGGAAATCAGAACAGGGAGAGGTTCTGGACCGGGAAGGAACATGAGAGCTTTCTGGAGAGCTGAAAGAACTCTCTATCTTGATATCAGCTTCATCACGTGTAGAAATTCATCTGTAACACTCTACTATGTTAAATTTAGTACCTATGTTAAGTCTCATCTAATCTCTGTTAAATTTACACATGTTAAATCTTAACAAATAAACTCATCATTTAACTAACAGTGCATGAATCTGAAAACACACACAGGATAAGTGCCAGAGGAAGCCCAGAGCAGGCCCAGGTTCCAGGGAGAAGGGTAGGGCTTATGGCAAGGAAGCCAGCCCCAGAGCAGAGAACGGGGCACAAGGAGTATAGTGGGAAGAGGCTCCAGCTGGCCCCTGAGACTCAAAGGTCCCAGCCCGAGCTCCAAGTCCTGACTTCCTTTCAGTGAGACCTCAGCCTTCTGATAGCAAACTCCACTATTACTTGAGGTGACTGGCACGGATGGAACCCAAGCTTGTGATCTGCTACCCAGTCCACTAAGTTGTTTCCAAATGTAAAACCCACAGATGGGGAGAGTCTGGGCAAACAGATGATAGGAGTACAAATTGGTGTACATTTTCAGAAGACAGTTTTTGTAATATAAAGCAGAAGCTTTAAAAATGAACCATCCCTAGGAATCCTAGGACAATATTTGGATATTCCCAGAGATTTATTTAAAAAGCAAAAAAAGGAGGTGGCGGGGGGCGCACCTGGCTGGTTCAGTCAGAAGAGCATGCCAATCTTGATCTCAGAGTTGTAAGCTCCAGCCCCACATTGCGTATTGAGATTACTTAAATACATAAACATTTTTTTTAAAAGGAAAATAACCAAAATGTTTAACAATAGTATTAAACTATTTGTCCGTCCCATGATTTTTTAAGATTTTATTTTTAAGAGAGCTCTACACCCAACGTGGGGCTCAAACTCACAACCCCGAGATCAAGTGTGGCACATTCCACTAACTGGACAGCCAGGCACAACACACGGTTTCTTTTTAAAATATGTTAGGATATCAATAGAGCAGTATTTATAACAGAAAAATTCAAGACACCTTAATGTCTATGAAAGGGATGATGATTAAATTACATAGCCACACTATGGACTACCATGAAATTAAAAAGAAAAAAGAAAAAGAGGGGCGCCTGGGTGGCTCAGTCGGTTAAATGTCTGACTTCGGCCCAGGTCATGATCTCACAGTTTGTAAGTTTGAGCCCCGTGTCGGGCCCTGTGCTGACAGCTCAGAGCCTGGAGCCTGCTTCGGATTCTGTGTCTCCCTCTCTCTCTCTGCCCCTCCCCACTTGTGCTCTCTCAGTCTCTCAAAAATAAATAAATGGGAAAAAAAAATTTTTTTTAAGAAAAAATTAGGCAAACCTGTATGTCCTGACATGTTGACTGATACAAAAAAGCAAATTGCAAATAAAATGTATAATATGAACAGATTTTGTGGAAAATAACAAATATAATGCTTATATATTTACATTTGCATTTGAAATATATTATTAAAGTATAATTATTTTTTAATTTCATACTCATGAACTATTTGGGTTTTTATAATGAGCACACTATTGATGTAATTTTTTAACTAATATAAATTTATTTTATTTTATTTTATTTTATTTTATTTTATTCTATTTTATTTTATTTATTTTAGAGAGAGAGAGCACACCCAAGCAGACGAAGGGCAGAAAGAGAGGGAGGGAGAGATTCCCAAGCAGGCTCCGTGCTGTCAGCACAGAGCCCAACGCGGGACCCAAACTCACAAAGCATGAGATCATGACCTGAGCCAAAATTAAGAATCAGACGCTTAACTGACAAGCCACCCAGGTGCCCCTGAACTCATGAAAATTTTTAAATAATAATAAAGTTGGTATAAAGAAAATATATGGAAACCAAGATTCACAATTAGTTTCTAAATTTAAAAGAAGAAATTTGTTAAAGAGAATGTAGAAAATGATGCTATTTTCTGCAAAATTTAGAAACACACCTCTATTAACAGTGGATGATTCTAGAAGTTGGTGTTAAGGAAAAGATGAACAATAAAATGGTAACAAGATACTCTGGTAAAAGTAGGCAAAACTTTTAGACAAAAAATAAGCTATACTAATGACAATGTGTTGAGACAGTCACTTTCACACATAGCTGTGGAAGCATAAACTGGGACTTTTCTGGAAAACAATTTGAAATGCTATTATCCAGGGTCTTAAAACTATAATCTTAGTCCAAAAATATGATCTAGAACTCTATCCTCAGGAAATAATCTCAGAGATGCAGTCAGGGATTGTATCCCAAGATATTCATAACACTATTATTTGTAACATTGAAAAGCTGGAAACTGTACAGAGCTCCAATATGACTCTTTATAAAGACATAGGAAAAAAAATCGGAAGAATATGAACTAAAATTTTCACAATGGTTTCTTCTGGGTGGTGATAAAAGATTTTTAGTTTACTTTTTTACAGGTTCCTGTATTTTTTAAACTTACTAGTGACCCTCTACTGCTTTTTAAAGCTGTAAAGAGAAAATATTTTTCTAAAAACAATAGAGAAGCCAATAAATCAATGTTTGTTGTATGATTTCACTCATACGAGCGACCTGAAGTAGTCAAATTCATAGAGACAAAGTACAATGGTGGTTGCCAGAAGCTGGTGGGGAGGGAGAATGGGGGAGTTGTTTAATGGGTACGGAGTTTCAGCTGGGGAAGATGGCACAATTCTGGAAATGGATGGTGGTGATGCTTGTACAACAATGTAAATGTATTTAATGCCACAGAATCGTACACTTAAAATGGTTAAAATGGGTGGGGGGTGCTGGCTGGGCCAGCTGGAAGAACATGCGACTCTTGATCTCTGGGTTGTGAGTTCAAGCCCCACGTTGGGTATAGAGATTACTTAAAAATAAAATCTCAAAACACAAATGGTTAAAATGGTTAAAAAAAAAGGAAGAAGGAAGAAGAAAGGAAGAAGAAGAAAGGAAGAAGGAGGAGAAGGAGGAGGAGGTGGAGGGCACCTGCATGGCTTGGTTGAGCATCTGACTTCGGCTCAGGTCATGATCTCAAGGTTCATGAGTTTGAGCCCTGCATTCGAACCCTGCGTCAGGCTCGATGCTGTCAGCGTTGAGCCCGCTTTGGATCCTCTGTCCCCCTCTCTGCCTCTCCCCCACTCACGCTCTCAAAAATAAAATAAACATTTTTTTAAAAAGGGGGGGTGGGGTCCATAAGATTTTGAATAGCTACTAGACTATTCCACATCTTTCCAAGAACTTCTTTCTTTAATGGTTTACAACTCTTACAAGTAAAGGTTTCTAACTAATCATAAGGAGTGATCAGATATACAATCTGCATGATACACCCAGGAAGAAAGCCACCGCAATGTGCCAAAAGATAGCAATAATCTTTGCACTACGGAATTTATGTGGATCTTTCCCATAAGTTCCCCGATGAATGAGAACAAAGCTACACACACACACACACACACACACACACACACACACACACACAGACTCCCAATGCCTTCAGGGTGGGGCCATGGTTGACCCCAGTCTAGACAATGAAATGGTCACATGCCCTCATCTGAACCTGCCACCCATGTTTCCTGATGGTACTGGATCCTTCAGCTCTTCCCTAGGGTCTTCTTTGCCTCTTCCCACCCATCTCCCTTTGGAAGCAACAGCCCACTGACAGCTGCAGCATCATAGAAGAGGCTCAAAGAGGGCGAGGCAAGATGCCAGACTGCTGTTCTCAGTGCTTAGAGAGAGGCTTACAGAAAGGTTTTTGACATCTGAGGGGTTAGCATGTTTTATCTAGTCTCCAAGCGCTAAAAAAGAAAAAAGTCCGCAAAGGCTAACACTTTTTCCCTTTGCTGAGATAAAATTTAAATTACGTACTTCCTCTTTCCAATTCAATTTCAAAAATACCTGTTGAGCTGTTTTACACGCCAGGCACTAGTACAAGAGCCTGGTATTCAATGATGAGCAAGGCAGCGAGCCTGCCCCCCAAAGAACTCAGATCCGGTGGAGAATACAGACAAGTAAATGGGCAAGGACCACACAATCATAACTCAATGTTGGACAAGCTATACTGCAATGAAGTGTCAGGCGTCATGGCGCTGGGGGAGGGGCCTGGAAGCGAGCATCACGTGCTAAGCGGAAGCCCAAACTCACCCTCTGCTCAGCCCCACGTCTCAATGTGGCCTTCCTGCGTTGCATTTGCTAATATGCAGAAATCTTTATGACACATTTGTAATCACTTAGTATTTTCATTTATTCTTTACTGTGTATCAACAGTAAAATTATTTGCTTTAGCTCATTGGTTTCTCAAACTTGGCACTACTTACATTTAGGACTTGACAATCCTTCGCTGTGCACCATCCTGTGCAGGACAGGATGTTGAAGCAGCATCCCTGGCTTCAACTCACTAGATGCCAGTAGCACTCCTTTGCCCAAGTCATGGTGATGATAAAAAAAAAAAAAAAAAAAAAAAAAAAAAAAAAAAAAAAGTTTCTAGATGTTGCACAAGTCCCCTAGGGGACAAAACTGCCCCCAGTTGAAAATCACTGCTCCTCTCTGACAGGCTGAGGAACCCAAAGGTCCCTGAATGTTTCCCCTTTGAGTTGTCAAAGTATGATTCTCTCCTGAGTGGTCGGTAGAGCCTCTGCGAATTCCAACCCACTATGGCTGTGCTCCAAGAACACACAGTGAGTAGGGTTCCGGGGCATGCAGGGAGGCGTGGACAGGCAAGCAGAGAGCACTGCTGTTGTAAGCCTTGGATGCCAGCCTGAGGAGTGTGCACTGGGGCACAGGCAGCCATGGTTTTAGAGCAGGCGAGTGATCAGGCTTGAAAAATCAGATTTCACAATGTGGCAGCAGCAGAGTGCTGGGTAGATTAGGGGAATGACAGATTGCAAGACAGGAGACTAATGGGCTCTCGGAACAGGCCTGGCAACAAGTGACAGCATTCTAATCTAGGGATGTGGTATAGACTGGAAAGTAGAAAACAGACACAAGAGGCACGGAGAAAATAAACTACTCAGGAACAGGTGGAGACGCAAGGGAGAAGAGCCAAAGTTGGCTCCCACGTGTTAGGCCTCAGTGGCCCAGAAGCGGAATGTAGAAGGGCTTGGGGCTGGTCAGGCTAAGCCAGGTGGGAACCACAGATGGGCTGGGGGATAGCAAGGAGTCACCCCTGTGCTCCCAACTTCAGTTTCTTCCTCTATAGATGGAGACAACAGCCAACACAAAATGCTGGCCAGATTAAATATTTCATGTGAGCACCCCACCCCCAGTGCCACCAGCAGAAACCACAAGTAGCAATTTGCAAAGATAAATGGCAAGATCAGTTTGGGCTTTTTATTAAGATACAATTTGCATACTACAAAATTCATCCTTTTTTAAAAGAGTACAGTTCACTGCTGCTTAGTATATTCATCACCACTATCTGCTTCCAGAACATGTTCGGCTTCCCAGAAAGGAACTCCATCCCCCTTAGCAGTCACTTCCTGTTCCCCCCACCCCCCCCCACCCCCTCCCCATGGCAACCACTAATCTACTTTGTCACTATACATTTCCCCAGTCTGTGGACTTTCCTATAGGTGAAGCACACAGCACGTGGTCTTTGTGATGGCTTCTTTCATTTAGCATGTGTCCAAGGTCATCCATGCTGTGGCTTGTATCTGTACTTCATTCCTTTTTATTGCCAAGTAACATTCTATTGCAGGGATATACCACCTTTTGTTATCCATTCACTAGTTGATGGACATTTAGACTGTTTCCACTCGTAGGCTATTATTATAAGTAATGTTGCCAAGAATATTAACGTGTAAGTCTTTGTATAGACGGAAGTTCTAGCTCTCAAATATATATCCAGCACTGGAACTGCTAAGTCATGTGCTAACTCTAGGTTTAACTTTTTGAGGAACTGCCAGGTTGTTCCCAAAGCAGCACAAAGCGGAGATCAGAATTCAAGACTAGAGAATAAGCCGATCAGCTTGAGTGGATGGCGGCCCAGAGGAGACAGGCTAAGGAAGAAAGGAAAGTCCCTGGGAATATCTCCTCCTTCATTTGTCCGGGCCTCCTGAGTTGTCACAAGAATGTGGTAGGACAGCTTCGAAAGTCAGATGCGGTGATGAATGTAAAAATACTTTGACAAAGCAGAAAGGGACAAACATTCCTTTCTAACTTCATTGGAAATTATAAAATCCAATTATAAAACTGTAAAATGCAATTAGAGTATGTTTGTTTCGATGCCAGCAATGTGAAAGGTGCTGCTGAAGGACAGGGGAAGCTTGATCATGGCGCCTGAGTGTCTCCACGGAGCCTGGGGAGAAGACATCCATCTGTATCTCTGTGAAAGGAGCTCAGGAAAATGAACAGACATTTACACAGCCGCTAGCTAAACAGTAATACTTCTGATCAAAAGTTACCAGCAGAATCCACAATCACCTCGAAAGAAAGTTTTTAAAGTCAGTAGTAAGTATATTTAGGATAAACCACAACACAAAAAATATATACGCACCTTTATGATTTTTGTCATTTCCCAATTTACCACAATGCTTACACAATTCTCTTGTAATCACAAAAGTAACACAAGTCCACAGTGAGAAAAATGTATGAAATGTATCATAAACCAATGGTGTGCACATTCACATATTCCCCAAAGTGTCCCCGTAGCCCCTATCGTATCACCTATTCCTTCCTTCTGATGTGTAAACAATACGTAATGATCAGAGCTTTTCTGCAGCCAGTTCAAAACAAGCCTGTGCCAATCAATTTCCTTTTGTTTTTCCCCAGTGAGGATATTTTGGAAATGTTCCTATTTCCAGACTGTTCTGAGCTCAAGGCAAGGTTAGAGCTGCTTGATGCCACAAGGCAGGCCACAGCCCAATAATCTGGTGCCCCTTTGGCCAGTTTTCTTAAACAAGATGAAGTCGTGTCCTTGTCCTGTGACAGGTGGGACTGTAGGTGAGGAATGGAAAGGCTCACTAAGCCACACAACCCTGGACTCATGTTGTTTCCCTGCCAATGCCCACCCCCAAGACTAGTCCCCAGAAGACTGACGGCCAAGTATTACCAGGCATGATTGAAGAAGAGAACGTAGGTCCATCCCTCTGATCCTCTGGGATGGAAAATTAACTTCTGGGTGCAAAAAGAAGCCTTAAAGTTTATTAATGTTAGTCTTTTTTAACACTGATTATCGGTCTTTCTCTTAGTTGTGTCAGTTCTGGGTCCAATTAAATAGCGTCTTATTAAAGTAGAAGGGCCCAGCCCCCTGAGGATTCTGCTCCCTAAACCACCCCGTCATGATTAAAACAATCTTGTAGCCTTCCCCAGAAAGCGAAAACAAACATCCTGCCCTTTGTTATCTCCCAACTGAGAAAAATAATCTGGCTTCACTTCAATTGCCAGAGTGAACGAAAAGTTCATCAATGAAAGCTTTGACAACAGGGACATGGCAGAGGAGGCTGAAGTCCCCCCTCGACTTCTGAACGGGTCTCAATGGCATGGCAGGTCCAGCTGGTACAGCCACGTAGCAAGGCCAGCATTCTGTCACTGAAACACACAGCTGAAATGGATGAACGCAGAACTCAAGCCAGACCAGATGGCGGTGGGTAAATGTTAATTAATATTAAATGACACCAGATGATCATGAGTAATGATTTAAGAAACAGGGTAAATAAGGAGGAAAAAAACCAAAATCACAAAGTAACTAACAAGCCCAACTTTCTTGTCTGGGGATTCTACATATTTTCATAGGTTTATTTTGTTTTCTTTACAGTAAGTAAAGGATTACTATGGCAATGGGAGAGAGCAGGGAACATACATCACTTTTCTATTGGTCCCGGCTCCTGCTTGGGACAGACCTGAACTAGAGAGAAGGACAAGGGCCTCTGGCTCCTCTGCCATCTTCTCCTCGGGGTCTTCAACCGCCTCCAGGGACTCGCTGGGTTGATTATGGTCCAGAGCCCTACATTTCTCCCCCTTACCTCTCCCTGGCTTCAGGAGCTCCTCTGCAGTCAGTCAGATATCCACTCTACCCAATCTCAGGAACTCCCTCAGCTCCAGTCTTAGGGCCCCAAATTCTACTCCAGAAAGTACAGCCACACCTGCACCATCTACCACAGTAAACTCAACACTTGCAAAACTAACCTTCTCATCTTCCCCCAGAAACTAGCTCCCCCTTTTCCACATTCATTTTTTCAGCTTAGGCATCTCTGATTCTTCTCAGTTGCTCTTCCCCTGTCTTGGTCTGTTCAGGCTGCTATAACAGAACTACCACCTTCCGGGTGGCTTCAACAACAGATCTACGAGCAAGGTGATCAGGCACCAGCTGATTCGGTGTCCGGTGGGGGCCCGAATCCTGGCTGTGTCATCCCATGGTGGAGGCATGAGGGAGCTCTGGGTCCCTTTTATTCAGGCACTAATCCCGTTCCTGAGAGCCCCACCTTCATGACCTAATTACCTCCGCAGGTCCCACCTCCAGTACCATCCAAATGAGGATCAGGCTTTACTGTATGAACATGGAGGGACACACACATTCAGTCCACAGCATCCCTCCTACCCCGGATTCCAAGCCTACCCAGTTTTTCCTTTATAGCACACTACATCTGTGTCAGCCAGGACCGTGACCAGCTGCCCAAGCTGACCTTCACTACCTCAAAGACAGCAAGCACTTCCTCACAGGTCTCCCTGCCTTTGGTCTCTTCTATTGGTAACATGACAGCCAGGATTCAAAACTACGGCTGACTCCAAAGCTGCTCTCTCCCCTCTTCAAAATAAAAGGAAGGAAGGAAGGAAGGAAGGAAGGAAGGAAGGAAGGAAGAAGGGAAAGAAAGAAAAGAAAAGAAAAGAAAAGAAAAGAAGAAAAAAGAGAAGAAAAAAGAGAGAAAGAAAGAAAGAAAGAAAGAAAGAAAGAAAGAAAGAAAGAAAAGAAACCATACAGCCCCCAATGCCTATCATTCTAAGTCCAAACTCCTTAACCTCCCAATTCAGGCTTTTCTAAACTTAACAGTCCGACCTCACCACGTTCTCTCCTGCCATCAAATGCATGATATCCCCATCCCTATGAAATTAAGACTGGCATGCCTCGTCTGACTGCACTTCACAGATACGGCGTCTTTTACAGATTGAAGGCTGTGCAACCCTGTGTCGAGCAAATCCGTCGGCCCCATTTTTCCAGTGGCATTTGCTCACTTCACATCTGTCACGTTTTGGTAATTCTCACAATATTCCAAACTTTTCCATTATTATATGTGTTATGGTGATCTGTGATGAATGATCACAACTCGCTGAAAGCACACATAGCATTTTTAGCAATAAAGTATTGTTTAACGACGGTATTTTTTTAGACATAATGTTATCGCACACCTCATACACTATGGTACAGCATAAACGTAACTTTTATCTGCACTGGGAAAAAACTCACTTGACCTGTTTCATTGCGATATTCACTTTACTGCTGTGATCTGGAACTGAATCCACCATATTTCCATGGCATGCCTGTACCATTCTGTTTTGGTTTCAATTCTGACGAAAAATGACCGTCTCCTAGTTCCATGCTTCTCTAAATCCTACCTCTTTCATGAACCATTCCATATAACACATCCCCAACTCCTACAGCAATCATTCACGACTTATTTAGCAATAAAGTTGTTATAACGTCCTGTCTAGGACTGTCTTGACTGTTAACTCATAGGTTGCTGAAAGGAAAACAGGTCAAGTTTCTTCAAAAGCTAAACATAAAATCACCATTTTTACAACAGACTCCTGGGTATCTATGCAAAAGAAATGGCAATACCCATTCAGACACAGACTTGCACAAGGATGTTCATAGCAACATTAGTTAGAACAGCCAAAAAGTAGAAACTTAAATCTTCCTCATCTAATGAATGGATAACATGTGGAATACCCACAAAGGTATGCCACTCAGGAATACAAAGGAACAAACTACCAACACATGCTGTGCTGGGACATGGACGAACCTTATAAAACATTACGCTAAGCAATGAGACACAAAAGACCACAGACTTCATGATTCCGTATATAGAAAATATCCTGAAAAGGCAAATTTATGGAAACAAAGTAGATTAGTGGTGGCCTGGGGCTGGGATCTTTCTGGAAGATAATACATGAGGATTGTTGCACTACTTTATAAATCCCTTGATTTGAGTCATTTTATTTGTAAAACGTACTTCCATAAAGCTGTTAAGAATTCCAAAACATTACAGGAGGTGCTCAAATATTAGTTGAATGTTTCATCTCTTACCTGTTTATATCTTTCTCACCACCCTCTCCCCTGTAACTAGACCCTAAACTTCTGGAGGGCACAGACCTAGCTTCCCACTCGTTTTTTACGCTAAGTTCTAACAGAGACTGCACCCAACCCAAAGCTACGCATACACGGTGTTCGTAACTCTTGGTGGATTTGGGATTTTCCTGGTCAGGCTACAGAGGCCATCAAAAGCATCAGGGAAGAAGCGGCATATGTGGATGCAGGGGCAGAGTTAAGTGGGTCCGAATCACAGCCTTTCCGTTTCATCACTGTGAACTCAGGGCAAGCGGACTGCCCTCTCTAAGCCTGCTCCCAGTCTAAAACGGGGGAAATGGTGGTAGGCACCTCACAGGGTTATATGGGCAGGAAATCAGATGATCTGGATAAAATGTTTAACCCAGTGCGTGCAACATGCAAAAACTCACTGAACGCTGGCCTAAAACACCCATACACAAACCGACACAAACGCACACACCAGAGAAATCTCTTTCAAACAGGAAACCACCTTCAACAGCAGAGGGGACTACTGATGGGCCCACCCTCTTCTCGTCATCTGACAGGTAAGAGCGGCCCCTCCCAAGCCCAGTGAAGTTCACGTGTGACCAGAAGTACTACTATTCATCCAACCGAAGGAAGTACCTATTGCTGAAGACTTTCAACATTTGGTTTGACCTTCCATCTGCAGACTCCCATCCTGCCAGGCCCCCTTGCACTCTGTTTAGCAGGAAGGCATATCCAGTCCTAACCAGTGAACTGTGAGAGGAAGTGGCAGGTCACTTTGAAACCAGAACATGTGTTTGTAGAAGACCCTCCACAACTGTCTCCCTCTCCCACGGCAACGGGCAATGGGCCAGTTGATGGCTCCTGTCAGCTAGATGAGGACAACGTGGAGCACGTGCCCCAGCAAACCTGCAACGGACACACAGGGTCAGTGAAAAATAAACTCTGTACTATGCCTGTTGAGTTTTGGGGTTTATTAGCACAGCATAACCAAGCCTCACCCGACAGTGTCACAGGGCTCTCAGGCTGTGGAGAAAGTTTATTTATTTTGAAAGAGAGAGAGAGGGAGAACGCTCGCACGAGGGTGGGGCAGAGGGAGGGAGAGACAGAATCCCAAGCAGGCTCCTTACTGCCAGGGCAGAGCCCAACTTGGGGCTTGAACTCACAAACCGTGAGATCATGCCCTGAGCCAAAATCAAGAGTCAGACGCTTCACCGACAGCCACCCAGGCGCCCCTGAAAGTCTGTATTTTAAATCTCTTAAATCCCCCTCCCCCGAAAAAAGCCTTCTAGAGCCTCTTTATTCCCCTGGCTTCTGTGACAAGCCACTCTCACTGTTCTTTGTCTCTCTAACCCCTTCTCCGTTTCCTCATGGTCTCTCCCTCTGCCTAACTCACTAAACCCCATCAACCAGGGTTTTGTCCTTAGCCCCTTACTCTTCTCATTCTACACGCTCTCCTAGGGGGTCATACCCACTCTCCTGACCTACCTTCCACGTACACACTAATGCTGCCCCAAACTATCGCAGGCTGGCTCCGAGCTTTCCTCACGCCCAAAGTCCTGCTTGGCCATCTCCCCCTCAGGCTCAACTAGCATCATGAACCCAACACATTCAGAAGTCTTCCCATGTCAGCCCCCCACCCCCACCCCAACCTCAGCTAACAGCACCTAAATCGACTTAGTCTCCCAGACTAGAAACCGGACCATGAAGTCAGATTCCCTCCTCTCCCCTCTCTCACCCTCGGCTCACTCAAACCATCAGTCCAGTCAATCCATTTAACCCTCTGTAGATGTTTCTTATTGTTGTTTGGAGCGGAGGGGTGATTTTTTTTTTTTTTTTTTTTTTACTTGTTTACTGTTCATTACAGTGACTACTAAGAAAACAAATGACTTCAGGTTCAGGGAATACCTTATTTTGGCGTCAGGCAGACAATGATGCTCTGCCTGAAGAGTACAGTCCGGTCCAGACCACGAAACAAGAAAGCCATGATTTCTGAGTGCATGCCACGAACTTTGCCAGTGGCTTTCTGCATCTGTACCTCGACTGCAGCCACTTAAGTAAAGGATCCAAAACACTGCCAAAGAAGCTTTCGTTCTTTATTAAATTCTCTTAGGCATTACCAGTATTATTCAAGTTTAAGACAGGGCAAATCTTATGAAGTATTTAAGGGTTCTCTTCTTATAAATAAATTTATAAAGAAAACATCCACTAATTCATCTCTACTTTTTCTAACCCGCTCAATCTTCTAGAGTCGAAAAGAACAATTCTGGTGCACTAAAACCAGAGCCGAGGCTTTTCAATACCGTCAATTAAAATACTTTCAATTTAACTCTGAGCGGCTGGTGTCGTTCAATAATTTTAACTGTTACACAGCAGGATGTGCTTGTCACCCCTGGTCTTCTTCAGCCTCAACACACATTCAGAGTCCATTCTCCACGTAGAAGAAAACTACTACTGAACTTACTGCATGTATTTGATCATGTAATTTGAAGCCTTTTGTGCTCAATCTGGGCAGTGCTATTACTGCATATCTTAGATGACCACCCTAGGCACTTCAAAGACCCAAACGCCTTTCTTCGTTCTACACACTCTTCCGCAGAAAGAGCTGTCAAGAAAGTTGTTTAAAACCCAAAAATGCATAGCGATTGATGCTTCATTTCTACTTGTCCTCCTCATGATGGAAAATCTGGTCAGTCCTTAACTTGGCCTGAGAACGGCTCTGATAGCAATGCCAAATATTCCACTGCACAAACGGAACGCCTAAACTGGTAGCAGGCAGGAGAGGATGACACTTCTAAATGCTTTCTGTTATTCTGGAAACACTAGCACCTTCCTTTCAGTGAGCTCCAGAAAACCGTGGATGACGTCACCATTTTAAACCGTTTCAATTCAACAGCAAAAATTACATGGCGAGTATTCTTAGCACTACCTGAAAACCAGGAGGGGGAGGAGGGTGCCAACAAGGTTTACAGGACTTGCCCAAAACTGTAAATCTAAAACCTGACCATTGGGATAGCTGCCAAAACCTGAAATTGCTTACTCTAAAAAACATTACCAAATCAGCTGATCTTCCTTTTTAAATCCAAGGTTTTCTCTTTTTTCCAGACAAAGCACAGCATTTTTCTCTCAGAACATACCAGTCAGGGTACTGCTAATTAACTTGACTGGGTGGCTTTGTAGTCTCAGACCAGACGGTCTAGCTGGCTGCTAGGAAAAAGGTTTCATAGCTTAAAAATATATTATATGAAGTGTTAGTTCAAGATGTGTGTGAAAACGATCTTTAAATTGCTGCAAGAGCAGAATGTTAAGGCAACATCAGAAAACAGAGGTGTTGTAAGACACTAAGCCCTACTCCCCACCTGGCAAAGAGAGCCAAATGATAAGATGTGACTCAATCCCTTAATACAAAAACGTCCCAAGATAATCTGAGCTTGACTTTGCAATTTTCTCTTTTATATTTTGATGGCAGTGAGAGAGACCGTGGGGCTGTAACTCCCTTGCAAAAAAAATGTCAACATATGATTTACTCACGAGGCTTAAAATAAGGAAAGAAAATATAAAATAAGTTGTCCTTTGCTTGGCAACCATCCTTTTTAATTACTCATTTTTATCCTGTATCCAGGCTACACACACCTGGGTATGGATGGCTAATTTGGATATAGAAAACACCAAGGATCACTTCTGGAAGGAACACAAGACCATAAACTTCTCAATCAGTACATCAACAGCATCAGGGTGAGCAAGAAAAGGACTTTACCAAGAGACTGACATTTACACTTTCCGACAGAACTGAAATACACTGAATTACAGAGCAAATTCACTGAAACGACAAAGAAAGTCTGTCCTTGAAAAGGCTATTTTTTCACCCCCAGAAAAAAGCATTTCCATTTGGATATTTCCACCACACAACCAACCGGTTAAGAAAATAAAGCGCGGTGTTTAGCAACGGGGCAAGGCTAACTACCCGAGAGGCACGGGGTCCACCCCCACCGGCGACCGCTGAGGTCAGCAGGGCCCGGCGCCAGCGGAGCCTCCGGCTTCACTTCTCGGCACACGCCGCGGCCGTCTCCTTGTTGAAGCCCCGGATGGAGAGATCGTAGACCACCTCCTCCACCTTCTTCACGTCATACTTCAAGCCGTCGTAGCGCTTCCTCAGGGAGTCGTTTTTCAGGTTGAGAAGGCGGAAGCCCGAATCCAGCTCGTTGATGAAGGTGGAGATGTGGAGCGGCCGGGAGTAGTCTCCGGCGGTCACGCTGTTGACGGACAGCCTCGACTACACGAGGGAAGGGAAACCGAGACACCTTACAACAGGCCTCGTGAGCACGTCTTCCTCCGCATCACAACCAAGAGACCCCCAAGGCCCCGCAACTTTCCCACGCTGCCTTTCGGAATTACATGTTGACCACCGCTTAACATTACGAAGTTACTTCAAGACTTAAGAGATCGTTCCCTTTCTGTTGGGGGTTTCTGTGGTCTACAAGTTTCCATCAATGCGAATCAAGACTAGTGGGAACACCTTTATGACAGCCTTTTTTTCTTCTTTAGAATTATCTCCATAGGACAATGTCTCAAGAGACAGATGAAGAGAATAAAAGAAAAATAACCTATATACAGTTAAATTAGTCCCCGAAGCAAGTATATGTATTGACACAGTTACTAGGGATGTATGTGTCTTGCCACCACTTTGAAAGGGAGAGGCATTACCATCTTTTAAAAACTCACACATTAGTTTATGAACAGCCCGCTCATTTTATGACTGGCTGATGACTCTGATGACTAGCAAAGCAGCACACACAGCACATGATGACAAACTGGTGACAGATAGAGGGCTTAGAAAAGACTTCCTGAATTTTTGTGCCCATTTTAAAAACTGACAGCGAGGTGGGAAGATCAAAAACGCAAATGGCAAATTACTAAGCTTCTTACCAATTCACTGGCAAGAATAAGAACTCCTGAGAGATAATCTTCCACATCCAGATGAAAGCCTTTCTCCCGATCTGGCTCAACTAAAAAATACACCAAAGTAAAAATAAGGTCATGATCTGAACAGAATGTGAGCCTAAGAATATAAAATACTATATATACACACACATACATATACACGCACACACATATTGTTTCTCTCAAAGGAAAAAAAAGAAGATCTTTTAAAAACTATCTTTGGGGCGCCTGGGTGGCTCAGTCGGTTGAGTGGCCGACTTCGGCTCAGGTCATGATCTCGCGGTCCGCAAGTTCGAGCCCTGCGTTGGGCTCTGTGCTGACAGCTCAGAGCCTGGAGCCTGTTTCGGATTCTGTGTCTCCCTCTCTCTGACCCTCCCCCGTTCATGCTCTGTCTCTTTCTGTCTCAAAAATAAATAAACGTTAAAAAAAAATTTTTTTTTTTTAAATAAAAAATAAAAAAATAAAACTATCTTTATGATGTGCTCATACTTTTGGCAACTAGGCCTCATTGTGGATTTTTGAGCTCTTAGGACTTCAATTTTTCCTTTCATTCTTCTCTCAGAAAGTACTATCACCCAGAACGTTATCTGGTGATATATCAGAACGTATATCAGAGAATACCTATGTTTTTGGACAAAGCATGTCGCAGCATTTAAAGGAGAAGCCATGACACCCTTAAGTAACATTCACATGGTTCACACGGGCACACGAATGCATGAATGCACATGCACTTGCACAAAGTGAGAAGACCGCACAAATGTGGCAAAATGTTGGGGAGCCTGGGTGGCTCATTCGGTTGAACATCTGACTCTTAATTTCAGCTCAGGTCATGATCCCAGGGTTGTGGGATCGAGCCCCATATTGAGCATGGAGCCGGCTCAGAGTTCTCTCTCCCTCTGCTCCCCACCCCCTTCACGCACACTAAAATAAAAATTAAAAATTAAAAATTAAAAATTTTGGGGGTTCCTGGGTGGCTCAGTCGGTTAAGCAACCAACTTCGGCTTGAGTCATGATCTCACGGTTCATGAGTTCGAGCCCGTCAGGCTCTGAGCTGTCAGCTTCAGATTCTGTGTCTCCCTCTCTCTCTGCCCCTCCCCAGCTTGCACTCTGTCTCTCTCAAAAATAAACAGTAAAAAAAATAATAATAAAATAAAATAAATTTTTAAAGACATGGCAAAATGTTAACAAGCAGAAAATCTAAGTGGTCTTCACTGTACTATTCTTTCAACTTTCTGTAGGCTTGAATTTTTAAAAACTAAATTTTAAAAACTAAAAGCAACACCCAAGTACAAAAAGCAAGCCACTACATGTTCTTACTTTTTGTGTTTCCAAGTCACTATTTTTCCATTTAGTTCTCGTTTGTTCTAATAAGTAGGAAGTATAAGCAACAGCCTCCCCCACAACCAAAAATTAAGCGACCATGCCTGATTCTGCAGACCGACGCTAACGGAGACACTTACTGCCAAGAATTTCTGTAACCGCTTCTCGAGTCACTAGTGTTTCTGATTCCAAGTACACAACAAATGCTGCCAAGAAGACCAAACGCTGCAACACAAACCTCCAGTGCTCATGAAATCTGCACGGATAGAAGCTCATTTAGGTGGAAGGATTAGGGGCTTTATAAAAGATAAATTTAGTACAGTCGTAGTCAAACGTTTTGGAAATACAATGCTTTTCCAAATCAAATCCATGTGAAACCCCAACATAAAAAACATGTAAAAACATGCCATTTAAGTATATTAGATGGATTTAATATAAGTTTTACAAGTTCACATTTATAGCAATTACGTATTAGAAGTTTAATAGACAAACGAGAAGCATGATCCAACTTCAACGAATATAAAGATATTTACAATCGAAGATTATGGACAAGGACAACTGTGCTTGTGAAGTTTAATCAGTAAAAACAATGATACTGCTCTGAGAAAAATTAAAACTGGCGACGGCAGATTGATGAGAACTGCACTGTACATCAGCCTCAATACCTAACTTACTCTCACGTTTTGAGTGTAGAATATTAAAAAAACCTTGATTTATACATATAATAACTACCACTTGGAATCACTAAACCACACTTAAACCTTCAGGATCCTGCAGTTAAACTGAGCTAGAAGCCTGAAAAAAAAAAATAGGAAATTTTATACCCCCAAATATTAATGCTATGCCTCCTGAATTTCAAATATGGCAAATTCAAAAAAAATTTTCAATACAATACAGGTCAAATAAAACCCTCTAAGGGCCAAATCACCCAGAGGTCAGCCTCTGTGTGACCTCCAAACTACACGATCTCTTAAGATCCTGCCAATCCTATCGTTCAAGGTCTCTCTACATCCGTTATTACCTTACAGCAGGGTCAGCAAACTTTTTCTGCGAAGGGCCAGATAGTAACATTTTAGGCCTTGTGAGCCACATTCAGTCTCTGTCACATATTCTTATTTGGGTGTTTTTCTTTTTTTAACAACCCTTTAAAATATAAGCAATTCTCAGCTTCCAGAGGCGGCGGGCCATGGGCAGTGTGCCAACCCCTGCCTTAAATTATCCTGTGGAGCTGTATTACCCACTTCCCACATACATGTCTTGTTTTGTGCCCACGTGTGTCTTAACAGAACATCTTTTTCGGTAGAAAAGAGACACAAGTAGAGATTTTAGGTTCTTATTCACTATATTTCATCAATACTCAGATGCAGTTCTTTCCAATTTAACATCTGTGAGGCTGGGATGCTTTTTACAATCTATAAATTTCAATTATGACTGGCAGCAAATTTTCTTCCCTAAATAATGGAGACTCTTAAAAATTAACAGTGCTATAGGTCAACAAGTTACAGAATATTAGCTAAACATGTTATTTGGCAGTATAATTCAAACTTTGAGGAAAAACTCAACTCCATTTACATAGTGCCATCTAATCCCATAACCTTAATAGCATAGACATGGTTCACCCAATTTCACAAGCAACTTAAATATACTAAAAAGATACTCTATTCGACCTTAATACAACACATATTTTTTAATTCCTTTTTCATTGTAAAAATTATGTTTTCCTTAGGAAAATTCTCAAAGGGAGGGGAAAAAAATCCCCATCTCTGTCACCATTAAAATACCACCACTAATAATAGTCTGACTCTTTTTCGTTGTTTCTTCTACATAGAGAGGTTTTTACTTGGTTCTCAGCAATCATTCGGTACATATAATTTTTTGTCCTGCCTTTATTTTTACTTGACATTACAAAATAATACGACTTTTCTTACAAACCTGTAATACTGTTCAGCAGGGAACTTGGTCTTCAACGATGTTAGATGTGTTTTCACTGTACCAAAATGTTCTCGAGCTTTCAAACACCTCTTTGGAACTGATCACAAAAAGATAATCAAACACAATAATGAGTAAGATTTACCAAATTTCAAATACAGTTCTGGCTTAATAATCTACACAGTCTCTCTGGAAATAAATCAACTCTTAAAAAAAAAAAAAAAAATCTCATGACCAAATGCGGGGTATGCATCTCTACTTTCCAATCTGGCTCTCAAAATTCCAATTAACCAACACTGAAAAATAGACAAAAACTTGCTGAAAGGGAATAATATTTGGCAAACAAGTCAGTAAGCGGTCATAAATAATGTCATCCTTGGGGTGCCTGGGTGGCTCAGTTAGTTAAGCGTCCAACTCTTGGTTTCTGCTCGGTTCATGACCTAGCAGTTCGTGGGTTCGAGCCATGCATCAGACTGTGCACTGACAATGCAGAGCCTGCTTGGGGTTCTCTCTCTCCCTCTCTCTCTCTGCCCCCCCAATCCCATATCTCTCTAGCTCTCAAAATAAGCTAACTTCAAAAAAAATTTAAAATATAATAATAATTGTGGGGCCATGCACCAGCTGCTATTCCAAAAGGATGCCTAAAATTGGACAGCTTCTACCTCCCACATTTGGTCAAAAAGCTATATCAATTATACTCAGACTGACCGACTCCATATCACTGAGAAAAAAGACCTCCCTGTGACACCTGTAAGTTACGCCATTGTATCATTCTCTACCTGAAAATATATTTCAGCTCTTTTAGTTGTGCTGGCTACATCCTACATTGAAGGTCCCATGTTTAAACTTATCATATGTGATTTTCATGAAAGGTGCTGACTATAAACCCACTAGGAACCTTTTACACTGAACATTTCTTACATACAAATGCATATTAAGCCATATTCAATGAAGGAAAGACTGTGTTTATTTCTCTTTTAATGTTTATTTTGAGAGAGAGAGCAAGCAAGCAGGGGCAGAGAGAGAATCCCAAGCAGGCTTCATGCCATCAGTGCAGAGTCGGACACGGGGCTCAATCTCACTCTCTTGGACTGTGAGATCATGACCTGAGCTGAAATCAAGAGTCAGACACTTAACTGACTGAGCCACCCAGGTGCCCCACGAAAGATTGGGTTTAAAAACAAGAGAGCCATATAAAAGATACACAAGAGAACTACAAACCTACAACAATTATCACATCAGAATCACATTATTACATTACTACGTGGAAGTGGAAAATCAACCGTAACACACAGAATTCCAGAATTCTGTAAACCTATAAAACACTCAACTCACCTACTTCTCCATAGAATATGAGGGACATTTTTCTTAATAAAATGATAACAGACTTGAAATGTCTTCTGAATGGAAATTAACTCTTTTAAGTGAAAGACTCATAATTTGGACTCAAAAAATATTCAAAATCAATGGGGCACCAGAGTGGCTCAGTTAGGTGTATGACTCTTGATTTCAGCTCAGGTCATGACCTCGTGTTCGTGGGATCAAGCCCCACGTCGGGCTCTGTGCTAGCAGTGCAGAGCCTACTTGGGATTCTCTCTCTCCCTCACTCTCTGCCCCTCCCCTGCTCTCTTGTGCGTGCTCTCTCTCTCTCTCGCTCTCTCTCAAAAGAAATAAATAAACTTAAAAAAAAAATCTTCAAAATCAAAACAAAGAACTTACTGTCCTGAAAACCAGCACCCTGATGGACCCCTTGCAGTAAAGTTAAAATCTCTCGAGCTGTTTGTTCTAAACTCTGTACAACTTTTCGGATTTCCTAGAAAGAATTAAAAATCAAAGTATCAGATAAACTCAATGTAACTATTTTCATAACCTCAAACCAGATATATCAGACAGCACAGGTTAAGTACCTATGACGCCTTCACACACATTTAAAACTCCAACAATCTTTACAAGAACTGAACTGGTACAGAAAATATCCAGGTTTGAATCCCAACGTTGCCACTTACTTCCTCTGTGAGACCTTCAAGAGGTCACTACAGGGCCTGAGATTTCTCATGCAGCCTTCAAAGGATAATCACCACCCACCCCAAATATCCCACTGAAACACTATAAATATCAAAAGAAATGAAATATCTGAATGCAATTTGTAAAAAAGAAAAATGCAATGCAATACGAAGACTGGGTGCTTTTCAACCACTTTATGAATATTCACAGCACATTTATGTGGGAAGCACTGTGTAAATACTGGTTCCCAATTAGTCCCTTCCTTCTTGCCGTTTAGAGCATAATAGGGTAGACATACGTTTAAAAAATACGTATCGCACAAAATTTTTTAACGTGAATTCTCTACTAAAAAACATGACAGATTGTGAGATCAAGAATATGAATACGAAGTAACCACCAGGAAAGGAGAGGAAAGATGCGAATTCCAGGAAAAGCATACAGTACATGCAAATATCCTGAGGCAAGAAACTCTCTGCGGAACTAAAAAAATAAAAAGATAACTAAACTGAACATAAAACACAACGGAAGATGGCGTAAAATGAGATGGAGGGAGGGGAGAAGACACCTGTGGGCTACAGTAGAATCTGGATTATTATTCTATGTGGAATAAGAAGCCATAAGAGAGTTTTAAAGAGAAGAGGCCACACGTGCTACAACAAACAGTGAAACGCGTGTTCTCTGAGTCCCAAGCGCTGAGCCTTCGACATAAACAAGCGCCAGAAAGCAGGAAGACTGACACTCAAACGTGGTGGGCGATGCCGAAGAGCCGAGACTCGAACACACAGAATCAGGACCGGAGAGCAGAATCGGGGGCGGGAGAGGAACGTGCCCTAAGCTGATACAAGAGGGGAAGCAACCCATCCCCGGAGGCTTCCCCACTGCTCGAGACAGAGCGACAGAAGAGGGCCGGGCGCGGTGGCCAAGCAAGAAAGGAAAGGGAAAGGGGAGGGGAAGAGAGGAGGCTCGCCTCTCGGATGTCCTGCTCGGCAGCCAAAAAACCCTGCAGCTCCACGAAGATCTCGCTCACAGACATGGCGCCGGCTGCACAACAATCGACCAGAGCGGCGAGTGTGGCCGCCGAAAAGCGTTTCAGAGCCCACCGGCGCAGTCAGTCGCAACGCCAGCCGCCGCCGCCGCGTCCACCCGGCCCTACGCTACGGACGTCGCTGGGGTCCTCCGAGGTCCGCGGCGCGCAGGATCCTGGGCTGTCCGCCGTGCTGCCTGATGTGCCGCGGCGGGAGCCGAGGCGCGCGCTCAGGGGGCGGGGCGAGAAATGCTGGGCGGGGCTTTCATCTGGGGAACTTCGAACAGGCAACGCCGGAAACCTTCCGCTAAGCGGGGAGGAGGGTGCCCGGGGACCAGTGGGCCTGAAGGGGCGGGGCGGGCTTGGAGGCTGAGCAAACAAGCGCAACGCTTAACGTTGTTTTATGCTGTGGCGGATGGGAGGAGAAATGCTTCAATACTGAAGAGTTTGCGTAAAAATACAGGTGCAGAAAAACGTAGAGAGAGTGCAATCTCCGTGTGGAAACAGGAAAAACCATGCGTTCGTATTTGCAAAGAATACACGGGAAATAAAAGGGGGGGGGAGTACGGGATGGATTGCGAGCGAAAAATTTTAACTCCTCTGTATGAGTGTATAACCTATTTAAATTATATGGATCTTTAAAGCGTGTATGGTGGGAAATTTCTCTTCTACTCAACCAACACCTCCTTATCCCGATTCCCTTGAGGCAAGCGCCTTAAGGATTTTTTGACGTTGCAGAGTTATTCCATACATCTGTTCTACAAATAGAAATGTGTATGAATGCGTTGGGTCAACCTGAACATAAAAAGACACTATGAGAGCCAAACAAGTGTTTGAGATCTAAGAATTGCAATTCGGTGAGCACAGACTCCAGCAGTAATCAAATAAGTGTCCCTCCTGCAGGGTGAAAGCAAGGATTGGGGGGGGCGGGTGGGAAGGCGGGGAGAACCACATGACTTTGATAAAAAAAAAAAAAAAGATAATTTATACTAACAGGCTAAGGGCTAATACGCTTTTGGTTATGTAAGGGTTAAATTGTAGTGTAGGGCTAATGCTTAGCTTGAAAAATAACAGCCTTGTGTTGACATTGAAGGTTAAGAGATAACAGCCTTGCTTTACTCTTATAAATTACGCCTCATACTCTTGTAAATTAGGCTTCACCAATTAAGGAAGCAAAAGTTCAAAGAAAAGAGCATCAGAGGCAGGGTCAAGGAGATCCACTGGTTGCAACTTAGAGGCAGAAAGTCTAAAGTAAACACCTCATTAGGCAACTGTTTCTAACTCATCTGGAAATTGTTTCTTTGTTCTGTTCCCAGGTGATGATAAAACGATGTGATCGGTTATAAAAACTCTGTACCCCGGCTGTTCGGGGCCGCACTCTTATCAAGAGTGTTGGTCCCGATCGGTCGGCCTTGCCTCTCATTGTAATAAACTTTGTTGTGACTGTCACTGGTGCCCGTAGCATTCTGTTTCAGGAGTCGTGTGGATGCAACAGTTACACACTGATAACTATTCTGTTGACAAACGAAGCTATTCTTGGTATATATTACTCTTATGATTGGGAAGAGTCTTATGTTTGGGAAGCCTGTGGTCCTGTTGATTTTAGGAGCAATTGCTTGTGAAACAATGGCTTCTAGACCAGTCCTTTTGTCCAGTTCAAGGGTTAATTAGCCATTTGTTATAGAACGGGAAATGGAGCTTTTCTCGAAATAGGTAGGGTCTCTCATGTCTAGAAATTATATATTTATATACATAATTGTACACAATTCCACAGTAGAATGCACTCTCCAAATGATTTAAAATGATTACTTATTTCAACTAGATGGGGGTTGTTTGCTTTGTGTGAGAGGTTATTCTAAAACTTACAAGAAAGACGTAACTTCATTATACTTTTGTAAAGTGGATATTAGTGTTACCTTATAAATGAAATAACTATAGTAACAGATTAATTGACTTGCGTAAGGTCGTATGCAGCTAGTAAATGTTGAAGCTGGAATCCAAATGCTTTGTCTTAATTTCTATGTTATTTTTCGTCTATGTACCATTTAACAATAATATTTGCAAGAGGCTTCAAATGCCTTATCTAACTTGACCCCTACAACTTTAAAATGTGACAGGCTAGAAAAGCTGTTTTGACAAATTGCTCAAACCCAATATTTTTATTTTATTTTTATTTTATTCTTATTTTTTGCCTGTGTTCCTCTGACATCAGATGCCATTTTGTGGTGTAACATAAGCAGTAGAATCTCCTAATTCACAAAAAAGAATGAAAATAGGAACAGAAGCTCATTTTTATGTAGACTTGGTACTTGCCAAACATGTTCTTAGCACCACTTTTTGTGTATTGACTGACTTCATATAAATCCGAAATCATTTTTCAAATCCTGCAACATTTCTCTCTATTCCCACTCAAAATAAAGATCATGAGTTTTGAAACTAGCAGACAGAAGAGTCTGCCAAATCTCTTTTTTTCTAAAAATCTAAATGATTTAAGCATCCCCTAGGGGTGTCTTTTCTCAATTGTCAGATCAGCATTCAATAACACCTATCTCTAAAAGTTTGGAGAACTATAAATGTGCACAAGAGTGGTATCTGTCTTTTTGTAACTGGCTTATTACACATAGGATAATGATCTCAGAGTTCATCTGTGTTGTACCATGTCAGAATTTCATTCCTTCTTGAGGCTGAATAATATTCTATTTTATGTGTATACCACATGTTATTTATCCATTCATCCTTCAATAGAAATTTTGGTTGTTTCCACCTTTTGGCTGTTGTGAAGAATGCCGTTATGAGCATAGCTATGCAAATATCCCTTGAAGTTCCTGTTTTCAATGGTTTGAGGTATATAATGTTAACCTGAGAAATAAAACAGACAGTTATTTTACCAGGAAAAGGTGTTGTTTGTTGGGGAATAACAGAGAATTGCAATTCAGGTCAAACAAACCGTGGCAAAATTATAGCCAAGTTGGGGGGGGGGGGGGACAAAGGGGAGGAATCCTCTTGTAGAGAGGGCAGTGGGAAGTTGGGAGGCTGTTATAAACAGAAAGTTCATGGAAGTAAACTGGGAGTTCCAAGTGTAGTGATTTTTCATTGGCTGGCCTGTGACTGTTTCTCCGTTGGCTGGGCTATTGCTGGGGCCAGGGAGGAGGAAAGCCTTTCTTCTTCCTGCTGGGGGAGTAAGGTGGTATCCGAGGGGGAAGTCAGTCTCTTTCCGCTGGAAGTGCAATTGACCACAGTGGTGGGACCCGGAAGCTTTCCCAGCCAAAGTTCCCAACCCCATTTTAGTGAGGTTTCCCTTTCGCCCATCCCCCCACAGCTCAAATGGAAACATCATGAGATTATAACTCTTAGGATAGTGTTTTATAGATGTACATTATAGAAATGATCTTACTTATTTCTACATAGGGAAAGCAGAGTGTGCTCCTGAAGGGGCTGAATTACCGATCACCTGACCCTCCTCAGAACTTTTCTCAGTGTCTGTCAAACACTCAATAGACACGCGGTGGGTGAATCCGCTTTACCAAATTGCCCTGCCGTGTAGTTGTGACAATCACACTCTGTTTTAATGTGTAAATATCTTCTAAGTGCTACAATCTGACCAGGGAGTAAGGGAGCCTCCCTTAAATTTGTAATGTGTGTTTAAACTTTTCTTATTATATTGACATTTCTTTGGGACATTCCCGATTTATGTGTTTTACACATATTTCTATTAAAGTTTTCATTTGGCGGGGGGGGGCGCCTGGGTGCCCCCAACTGACCTCAGTCAGTTGAGCGTCTGACTTTGGCTCAGGTCATGATCTCGAAGTTCATGAGTTTGAGCCCCACATCGGACTCACTGCCATCAGTACCGGAAGCTATCAGCACGGAGCCCACTTTGGATCCTCTGTCCCCCTCTCTCTTTGTCCCCCCCCCACTTGTGCACACACTCTCTCTCAAAAATAAATAAAAAAATAAAGTTTTCACTTTTGTCTTACTCATTTCTAATAAATTTTGTCACTTAAAATTAATATTTCTCACTTTTCTTAATGTTTATTTATGGTGAAGGAGAGAGACAGCATGAATGGGGAGGAGCAGAGAGAGGGAGACACAGTATCCAAAGCAGGCTCCAGGCTCCGAGCTATCAGCACAGAGCCCAACACAGAGTCTCGAACTGTGAGATCATAACCTGAGCTGAAGTTGGATGCTTTGCCGAGTGAGCCACGCAGGTGCCCCAATATTTCTCACTTTTATGTAATTTTTGAAATAATCTTTTAAATGGAGACAGTGTTAATGTGGTTTTATTTGTGGAACAAAGATGCCATATTCATTAACTCATTCAGTCTTTTATCAAAGGCTATTTTGTTCGGTTCCAGTTTTTCCCATTATAAATAGCATTGTGATAAACGTCTTTGTAAGCCCTTCTCAAGATTTCAAGTCATTTTTAATAGGTCCTATTTTTAAAATTCTTGATATGTTTTTCCAAATCACTATCCAGAGAGATTAAACTAATTTCCACTCCCCTGCCCACCACAGCCTGAAAAAGCCAACTTGGCTACACTCTTCCCAGCGTGAATATTAACACCGCAAACATTCCAGGCTAATTTCAGGGTGAAATTATACCTCTTTTAATAGCATGGAAAACTATGTAACTGGTGATGCACTTCCACAAGGCTCTTTGAAGGGCAAAAGAGTAGAAACAGAAGACAGTTTGGGTGTCATTGCCTGCAATCAGAGAGCAGGAAGAAGGGGTTAGGGAATCAGCGAAAGAGGGAGAATAGGAGACAGGCCTCAGGTTCTGTCTCATTTGTGCCCATGGGATTTTATAATAGATAACAGAGTGACAACATGGAGAGGTCAGTGTCATTGAAAGAAGAATGTATCACATTTCCCAAGAGGACAGGGCATACCATGCCCTGCAGGGGACCGCATGGGGAAGCTCCAGGTTTGGTCTGGAGGCAGAAGCAGGACTGAGGGAAAACCTGAACCAGATGCCTTTACTGGGGTTTCTGCAGGAAAGGCAAGGCAGGGCAAGGTAACTAGCCTAGGACTGGCCAGCCTGAATAATCCTCATGGGCTCTACGCTGGTATCTGGTCATGGCATGATTTAAGACCAGGGAAATCTTGACTTGCCATAAGAGTTGGGTAAGGAAGTGGCATAAGAAAGACATACCCCAGGGGCTCCTGGGTGTCTCAGTCAGTTGAGCGTCCAACTGGGGCTTAGGTCGTGATCTCGTAGTTTGTGGGTTTGAGCCCCCTGCTATCAGTGCAGAGTCTGCTTCGGATCCTCTGTCTCTCTCTCTCTCTGCCCCTCCCCTGCACTCTCCCCCTCTTTCTCTCTCTCTCAAAAATAAATAAACATTAAAAAATAAATAAAAAGTAGTGTCCCTACTGCACCAGAGGGCACAGACTCCCCCAAGAGATCGACCTTCACAATCATGTCACCCAAACTCTTCCTTATGGATGAAAAAGCTGGGGATTTCCCCCAGCACAGGGCTCAGGGGTTAACGGTTCCCAGGCTCTCTGAACAGGATGCCACATCAACTCCTGTGACCACCTGTCCAGGTCCCAGAGTGACCCTTGGGTCCTGGGCAGCAGAGGCACAGCCCAATGAGATGTTACCCAACAGGGCCAGGATAAACATCACCAGCAGTCACTGTTAAAGGAGAGTGACTGACAAAGGTTTGGAAGGGGAAAAAAAAAAAAAGCCGGTGAAGTCTGGGCTGCAGTGAGAACCTGGGGTCAGAAATCCAAATTCAAGATGTTGGCACGGCCATTGTCTCTCTGAAGACTAGGAGAGAGTCCTTCTTTACCTCTCCTAGCTTCTGCTGGTTGCCAGGCATCTTTCACATTCCTCGGCTTGCAAACACATCACTCCAGTCTCTGCCTCTGTTATCAAGTGGCATTGTGTGTGTGTGCGTGTGTGTGTGTGTCCAAATTTCTCTCTTCATGTAAAGACACTAGCTATTGGAATAGGGCCCATCCTACTCCAGCATGACCTCGTCTTGATGACACCTGCAAGGGCTCTGTTTCCATCACATGTATGGTGGCAGAGGGGAGACTTAAATTTATCTTGGGGAGGACACAATTCACCCAGTACAGTGATCGATCCCCAAATCTCTGTTTCTGTTACCCAAAGTGAGATCTATGGAGCATATGAATTGCCCGGTGGGCAAAGGGGGTTTGTTTCTAAGCAGATTCTGATTCATAGGTCTGGGATGGGGCCCCGGATTCTGTGTTTCTACTGTACAGGCTTACTGTACGCTCTTCCCACACATACACCTGGGCGCCCGCCAAACTTGGCCGTCCCGGGTGCCAGAACACCTGCCACCACGATCCCCCTGCACCAGCTCTGTTTGGATTGCTGCTGTCGCCTCCACTCCACTCCACACCCTACTTTCCCTGTGTTAAAGAACAAAATCCAGGGGCACCTGTCTGGCTCAGTTGGTAGAGCATCCAACTCTTGATCTCAGAAACTCTTGATCTTAGAAAACTACTAGCCCCCAATGCAGTCATTTATGTTAAGGACCCATGTAAGTAAACGAAGACTTAATACCTAACTGGACTATAGTTCACACCCCACCCCCACCCCCGTAAACTTTAATCTGCCAAACTGGAGGTCATTCTGATAGATGCCTTCCCTCTGCCTTAGGAGGGTGACAGGTGACAATGCATTATTTTCTAATAATTCCCCTCCCATCCCCTTTGCCTTTAAAAACCTTTCCTTTTCTGCAGCTCCACGGAGTTCCTTTCTACTTGGTAGATAGGATGCCGCCTGGTTCATGAGTCATTTAATAAAGCGATTTAGATCTTCAAATTTACTTGGTTGTGTTTTATTTGTTTTTAAAGATTTTATTTTTAAGGAATCTACACCCAACGTGGGGCTCGAACCTCTCTTTGAAATTGGTTGGCCGCAACATAGACGGGAACAAGTTAGCGTCTGCCATTTTAGACAGGTGGCCGGAAAGAGAGCAAGGCCAAGCGGGGCCCGGCCAGCAGTGGGCGCCCGTGTTCGCTCGGGCCCCTCCCGGCTCCGCCCCATCCCGCGCTTTATGCCCCGCCCCCCCGCGCCTCGCCGCGCAGGTCTCCTGCCTCCACTTCCGCTTTGGAGGACCTGAGTGCTCGGCGTTTCCGGGGCCGCCGCGTGGAGCTCTTCGGCTTGGAAGCTGTCGCCATGGCGGTCTTTGCAGGCCCGGCTAAGCCGTTCCTGTCACTGAACCCGCAGGAGGAGGCCAAGTTTCAGAAGGAGGTGGCGCAGTCTCGCCGGCGCGCAACCCAGGTGAGCAGCCACCGCGGGCCGAACTGAGAGGGGAGGCGGCAAGCCGGGTCTGGGGGTCTCCGGGACAGCGCGGAAGCCCGTGCGGTTCCCTGCCCCCGCGCTCCTCGCCTTGCTCGCGCCAGCGTCTCTCGGGGTGGCCCGCCGGCCTTAACGAGCTTGGAGGCCAAGGCCTCCCCGAGACCGGAAGAGGTATGCCGATGGAGAGATGGAATTTGGCCGTGTAGGCCTTAGGGGTCTCCTATGGAAATACGCGGGAGGTAATCGGGGTGATGCCAGGGAAGAGAGCCAGCAGTTGGGAATGGAATCAACCCCAGGTTAGAGCTGTCACGCCTCCGCCTTGCCCCCGAATTTGAGAGTTTTGTTTGCCCAGTTGGTGATTTTGGAGTTCTTAAAAGACAGTGTTTGCCGAGTTTCATTGGCTGACTAGGGCCCGTGACATCAAGTTGTATTTGCCTTGGTTTTTAAGCATAAAACACACATTTGACAAAAGTGAAAGTTCTTGCTTATAGAAAGCAAGGGCATGACTGAGGTGCTAGAAGGTTGTTCGGGATTGTGAAAGTCAGTGTCTTCAAATTGTTCAGTTCAGTGGGTGTGAGTAAACGGTGAACTGCAAGCAAAATTGAAGGGTATATTTGTGTGGAGTTTGGCCAGAAGATTTAAAATGATGTGTGCAAATATTGCTTATCCATCGATTCAGCATATACTTACTGAACGTTTACAGGGCGCTGGGTGCTGTGATACTGGAGGCTAAGACTACCTACCTACCACTAGACCGCTGCCCTCTTGGGGAAGTAGACGTTAAACACCAAAGTTTTTAATTACTACTCTGTCATTGGAAATGCAGGGCAAGTCTTTTGTCTTCGACTGAAAGCCAGCAGTCTTGAAGTTGTGTTGCAATGTGATTTTTTTTAATTAAAAGTTTTGTTTACCTGGTCTTTACGTCTTCAGCGAAAGGAGAAAGAGAAACTTACTCCTGGAGTAATCTATGTGGGCCACTTACCTCCAGCGCTTTACGAAACCCAGATCCGAGCATATTTCTCCCAGTTTGGTACTGTTACGAGATTCAGACTGTCCAGAAGTAAACGGGTAAGATTAGATCGTTTTATATCTTACAAGTAAGTTTTGACACTTTACAATGCACGTTTATATACTATTGTTTATCACAGTTCATATCAGAAAGGGGAGGGTAAGATTTAGAACCGGCAACAGGCAAAGGCACAATCAGTATTAATGTAAATGTTTGTTTTGCTATTTTTTTTTAAATTGCTCCAAATCCTCAATTTAAATTGATAATCCTGATAAATGAATCCTATTTATTCTATGGTTACTAGGCCACGGGTACATGAACTTCAGTTTGAGGAACAAGTATGAGTATCTTTTTTTTTTTTTTTAATATTTAAAAGAAATTTTTTTTTAATGTTTATTTTTGAGAGATAGGACATGAGCAGACAAGGGGCAGAGAGAGAGAGGGAGACACAGAATCCGAAGCAGGCTCCAGGCTCTGAGCCGTCAGCACAGAGCCTGATTCGGGGCTTGAACTCAGGACAAGCAAGATCATGAACTAGGCTGAAGTCAGACACTCCACTGACTGAGCCACCCAGGCACCCCAAAAATATTTGTTTGTTTATTTATTTAATGTTTATTTATTTTTGAGAGGGACAGAGACAGAATGCGAGTGGGTTAGGGGCAGAGAGAGAGGGAGACACAGAATCCGAAGCAGACTCCAGTCTCTGAGCTGTCAGCACAGAGCCCGACACAGGGCTCAAACTCACGAGCTGTGAGATCATGACCTGAGCCGAAGTCAGGCACTCAACCGACTAAACCACCCAGGCGCCCCAAGAATATTTATTTTTAATGTTTATTTTGAGAGAGAGAGACAGCACAAGTGGGGGAGGGGCAGAAAAAGGGGAACAGAGGATCCGGGGTGGGCTCTTTGCTGACAGCAGTGAGCCCAATGTGGGGCTCGAACTCACACACCTGATCATGACCTGAGTCAAAGTCAGACATGCAAACAACTGAGCCACCCAGGTGCCTCAAGTACGAATGTCTTGTATTAGCCTCTGGCACAGGCATTCCTATGATAGCAAAGGGCTGTATACTGAGTAGTTAAGTATAAGGACACTGAAGCCAGACCACCTAGGTTTGAACCCTGGTTGTACAGGTCACTCATTGTATGACCTTGGACCAGTTATGTAATTTCTCCATGCTTCAATTTTCTTGTCTGTAAAATGTGAATAAAATAAAATAGCATCCACCTCCTAGAAGAATATGATGAAAAATTAAACAAGGTAGTGAATGTAAAGTTTTAGAACAGTGACTGATACCGGCAGTAAATCCTTTATAAATGTTGCTGTTATATTTCCTAATAGAGGAGCGGCCACTGTATTTTCTTCCCTGCACACATCCGCTTTGGGTTATTAACCATAGACCTCTCACTGTTGGAATCTGTTTTTTCTTGATACACTTTTTCCACATTTTATCAAAGTTAACTTTTATATTCGATTTGGTGTGTGAGGGGAGAGAGATGCACCTGTCATCTGCTGATTGTCATAAAAGCATAGATCCGAAGTTTTTTGTTGTCAAAGCAACATCTCGACATTAAAGAGGATTTTAACCTTAAAATGCCCTAGTGTCTCCCATCCTAAGCAAAATAACATTTGTCTGTATTCCTCCCCTTGTTTTTCCATTTGCCTCTTTGTAAGGGTTGTGTATTATGTGGGTGAGGTATTTTAAACATCCTAAAGTCTGCTGGCATATTTGATGACTATTCAGTGATCCACCATTCACTTTCATCAGGTGTCAGCTATATCTCATACTTGTTTCAGATCTTTGTTCTTTAAGAAATAAATTATAGGTAGACTTGAGGTCCCCTTTTGTACCCTTCCCCAATCCTTTTCATTTTCTCCCCAAGTCCAGGGAATTACTATTCATGAATCCAGTTCTTCTCATTACTCTTTTTTTTTTTTTTGAGAGCAAGAGAGAATCCCAATCAGGCTCCATGCTCAGCACAGAGCCCTACGTGGGGCTCAGCCCCGCCACCATGAGATCATGACCTGAGCCGAAACCAAGAGCCAGACGCATAACCTACTAAGCTAGCACCAGGAACCCCTTTATATGTTTCATGTTCATGTATGAATGAACATACATGTCATATTTGTTTCAAGTTTATATTTTATTCTTTAGCTCAATTTTTTCAGTTAATAATCAGAAGATTATTTTTCCCCTACCCGTTCTGAAATCCAATCAAGGTTCATGCATTGTGTTTGGTTCTAGCTCTTTAGCATATCTAGAGCAGTCTTCTTGCCCTTTTGGCTTAATTGTTTTTGCTTTTCTTGACATTGGCTTTTTTGAAGAAGAGTTCAGGTCAGTTTTCTTTTAGAAAGCTCACTCCTTAAGGAGATGCACTAAAATGTACCATTTTCAGCATTGTTGCATAATAAAGCTGCCACCTTCCCCACTCACCCCAATTTTGACTGTTTGCACAGTACTTCCAACATTCTGATACTACTAGGTAAAAGCTTGGCGCTTTCTTTTTTTTTTTTTTCTTTTAGTTTATTTTGAGAGCTCACAGGTAAGCAGGGGAGAGACAGGGAGAAAGGAAGGATGGGAGAAGGTGAAAGAATCTCAATCTCAAGCAGGCTCCATGCTGTCAGAGCAGAGCCCAACACAGGGCTCAATCCCACAAACCAGGAGATCATGACCTGAACCAAAATCAAGAGTCAGACACTTAATGACTGAACCACCTAGGCGCCCCTACAGATTTTATTTGTAAGTAATTTCTACACCCAATGTAGGGCTCAGACTCACAACCCTAAGATCAGAAGTCACATGCTCTACCAACTGAGCCCACCAGGTACCCCTGGCTTTTTTTGGTTTTTTATTTGTTTCTTTTTTTAGACACTTGACATGTATTTTCGAGTCACTTTTCAGAAGGTTTATGCCTGTTTACAATGTGGTACAGTAAGTTGGAATCAGTGTGTGTCTTCCACTCCACCATTTTCCCCCTCCCTGTTAAGAGTTGGGATTATAGGGGGTACCTGGATGGCTCAGTCAGTTAAGCATCCAGCGCACCTCCGCACATATCATGATCTCTCAGTTTTGGGATCAAGCCCCGCATAGGATTCTGGACTGATGGTGTGGAGTCTGCTTGGGATTGTGTCTCTGCCCCTCCCCTGCTTACACCCACCTTCCCTCCTTCCCTGCCTCTTAATAAATAAACAAACAAACAAACTTTAAAAAAAAAAAAAAAGAGGTGGTATTATGAGGGATTTTCAGACATACAAAGTTTTACCATAATCTTGCTGCAGGTAACTGACAGCTGACGCACCCAGAGCTGCTGGTTAGCGGCACCGCTGTGTTACAAAGGAGCCTCCTGCTCATTTCCTTAATTTCGTCACCAATTTTGATCCGTAGCCAAAGATATGTTTAATGCAAAATTGTGAAATAGTTATCGTTACTGATAATTGGAGCCGTAAGGGAAGAAAGATTGGCTTTCACCTACACTCCTAGATTTTCTGGCCGGAACCCTGTAAATTCGTGTCCTGCTCTTAGGCAAATGGAGGACGGCAAACGGCTTTTTCGTCATCCACTACTTCCCGGTTGCCTTCAGCTCAAAATAATCCTTATGCCGGGGTAGCATATTTGGGGATGGCATCCTCTGCCACTCTAAAGAACATTCAAATGCCTGACTAACATCCCCTGGAGCGCTTACAGATTATTTCTTCATAGCAGCCCCGCGAGAGTGCTTATTCTTTCCCCATTTAATAGAATGAAACACTGAGGCTTAACATTACTTGCCTAACTGTCACAGCTAGGATCCAGACTTGGGCATTTGGACTCTAGAACCCGTGCTCTTGTTATTAAGACAAGTGAGAGGACACACTATGTTGTGTGGAGAGCAGGAACCCAGGATGTGCATTTCAGGAGATGTTGGCAGCATCCCTTTACCATCAGTCATGAAGACGACCGGTCGCTAGAAAACGTGAAAAGGAACACAATATTTATTTGTTTGTTTATTTATTTGGTGCCATGCTGGGTGTGGAGTCCAACACGGGGCTTGAACTCACAACCTTGAGGTCAAGACCTGAGCTCAGATCAAGAGCTGGCTGCCAGCAGAGTCACCCAGGTGCCCCGAAAATGAACACAGTATTTTATTGATTAGCTTGGTGACACTGAGGGGTTAGTGTCTTCCCAGTTCTTATGTGTAGAATGAAAATTATATTACCTGCTTTCTCTGTGAACCACCACGCTATCTGCTGAGCGTTGTTTTGGGTTTTGTTTTGTTTTTTAAATATTAACTTATTTGGGGTGCCTGGGTGGCTCAGTCAGCTAAGCGACCGACTCTTGATTTCGGCTCAGGTCACAGTCTCACAGTTCTCCAGTTCGAGCCCCAGATCAGGCTCCGCACACTGACAGTGCAGAGTCAGCTTGGGATTCCCTGCCCCCCTCCCCCCACCTTCGAAATAAATCAATACACTTCAGGGAAAAAAAAAACAACCTAAGTATTTATTTATTTTGAGAGGGAGAGAGAATCCCAAGCAGGTTCTGCACCGTCAGTGCAGAGCCCAACACAGAACTTGAACCCACAAACCATGAGATCTTAACCTGAGCCAAAGTCAGGAGTCAGACGCTTAACCGACTGAGCCACCCAGACGCCTGTTTTGTTTTGTTTTGTTTTGTCTTGTTTTGAGTAGGCTCCACTCCGAGCGTGCGGTCGTGGGGCTAGACCTTACAGCCCTGAGACCAAGAGTCCCATGTTCTACAGACTGAGCCAGCCAGGCACCCCTCTGCTGGGCATTGTTAATACACGAATAAAGTGACTACCGTTGAAACTGGTGATGAGTAAAGGACTGTGAGCCCTACCAGATTTCCTTTATGCAGTAAATTCCAGTTGTACTAGTAGTGTATTTATCACGTGATCAGAATCTCAGGTATACCTCAGGGGCGCGTCGGTGGCTCAGTCCAAGCGTCTGACTCTTGTTTCAACTCAGGTCATGATCTCACATTTCACGGATTCAAGTCCTGAGTTGGGCTTGGCACTAACAGTGTGGAGCCTGCTTGAGCTTCTCTCTCTCCCTCTATCTGCCCCTCCCCTGTTTGCTCACTCGCTCTCAAAATAAGCAAATGAGATGAAAAATACAAAAAGAAATCCCAGGAACAACTCAAGATAGTTCAGACTATTTTGGATTTTTTCTTTTCCCGTAACAATCCCCACACCGTGCATTGAAGTTAGAATTAAAGGTGTCGTAATGTTATTTAGAAATGGGGCTTACGTACGTTATTTAAATTAATGGCATTTTAAGAGTTTCAGTACTGGTAAGAATTTGATTGTTCTGCTTTTGTTGGTGGGTGTTCCATTGCAGACTGGAAATAGTAAAGGCTACGCGTTTGTGGAGTTTGCGTCTGAAGATGTTGCCAAGATAGTTGCTGAAACAATGAACAACTACCTTTTTGGTGAAAGACTCTTGAAGTGTAAGTGCTCTTCTCTCGCATTCTGTGGGGATGCATTGTGAGGACTTAGGTGCAGAGATAGGAGTGCATTTTCTAGACAGATTTCCAGTTGGGATTTTAAAATCTGCTAGAGTGAGAGCCGTGTGTGCCGAGATGGAAGTAGGACGAGTCACTAGGAGTGCATGGAAGGGCAGGTGCCCGATCACTCATGGGATGTGGAAGGCTCCCCCCGAGGAAGGGTCTTTAGGTGGAAACCTGAAGATTGAATGGGAGTGCGCCAGGGGACAGCACGTGCAAAGCGAGAGGTGACTGATGGTACTTACTTGCCTGTGAAGGAATGTGAGGGGAGCCAGGAGATGAGAGGAGGTCAGGTTACCGATGGCCGGGCATGTAAATCTGGGAGTTGAGAAGATATCCTGAGGACAAGGGGAAGCCATTAATGGGTCCTAGATGGGATAAGGTTAAAGGCAAGAAGTCCCGGGGCGCCTGGGTGGCTCAGTCGGTCAAGCGGCCAACTTCAGTTCAGGTCACGATCTCACAGTCCGTGAGTTCGAGCCCCGCATCGGGCTCTGTGCTGACCGCTCAGAGCCTGGAGCCTGTTTCAGATTCTGTGTCTCCCTCTCTCTCTGACCGTCCTCTGTTCATGCTCTGTCTCTCTCTGTCTCAAAAATAAATAAACGTTAAAAAAAAAAAAAATTTAAAAGGCAAGAAGTCCCATCTGAGAGTCGTGTGAATGACGGTGGCCGCGGCTCGTCCACAAGAGAGGAGCAGAGGGGGGCGACACCAGCTCAGTGCGGCCCACAGAGAGTGGGGCTGCCAGCTCTGCATTCGCAGAGCACCCCTGTCCGGAGCCCGGTGCCTCTGGAGGCAGAGTCTAAGTTTTGGCTTCTCTGCACTGATGGTGGATTGTGTGACCATCCCAGGTGCCGGAGCCACACACGCGGCTGACGACCTGCCCAGGCAGCATCACCCTCCCTCGGTTCCCGTCGCTGGGAGAGAGAATCCCAGCAGCCTCGTCGAGGTCATGGATTCATTTCGCACATAAAAAGCATGGCTCTTGCCGGGAGGAGATGGGCCCAAGAGGCGACCGAAAACATGTCGGGACGGCATGTGTAGGATCAGTGCTGTGCTGGGTCTTACTTCGAAAGATCACACGAGAGGTTCTGAACTCTGATAGGAGTTCAAATGGAGGATTAGCCGCGTTGTCTCTCTTTTTTTTTTTTTTGAGTGGAAGTAGTGTGTTTTGGAGGTGAGCCGAGGAAAATCCTTGTAGGGAGTAGAGAAGTCCGGGGACAAGGAAGTCACTGAGGGTGAGCTGGCAAGCACCGTAGTGCGTAGGCGGCTGGGCTCCATCCTGCTGGGTAGCACGGGGAGACCGAGTTACCCCAACCCCCAGGCGAGGGAACTGGGGTACTTACCAACTCACCACGTGTCGGTTGAAAGTCGATGTCGAGGGTTGGGCCTGCCTTTGCGAACAGTCCCGGTGTGCCGCCACGGCCTGCAAAGGGCCCGTAAGCAGAGAGATGGAGATCAGGGGAAGCTGGCTTAGTCCTGGAGAGGTAGGTACGCAGAGATGAGCTGAACGGGATCTTTCTGCTACGGCAGGTCACAGTCTGAGATCCTGCGAGCTTTAAGGACCCCTGCCCCCAGGCTTGATGCCACCACGACATGCCCTTCTATGACTCCTCTTGTTCACTTACGTATTCCTGGCTCCTGGATTAGTTCTTGGCGTTTAACAATAATTGTTGGCTGTGTGCCTTTCCTTTAGCCGCCCTCCCCCCCCCCCCCCCGCCCCCGTATTCTTTCACTCTTGCTCTTGAAAACGGGAGACCCATTATCTTGACAAAAACATTGAATCCTCTCCGTCCCGTTGGTTTGGAAACACTTTTCTTTCTTTCTCTTACATCTAGGTCATTTTATACCACCTGAAAAGGTACACGAAGAACTTTTTAGAGAGTGGCATATTCCGTTTAAAAAGCCATCCTTTCCAGCAGTGAAACGGTATAATCAGAATCGGACACTTCTTCAAAAGCTACAGATGGAGGAGCGATTTAAAAAGAAAGAAAAGTTACTCAGGAAGAGATTAGCCAAAAAAGGAATTGATTATGATTTTCCTCCACTGGTAAATATTCTTTCACAAAATGTTTTTCATAGTTTTTCACGGGGTGAGCTTTGTTCCTCAATAATTACAGCCTGTTTATGGTTTTATACATAAAGTGTCTAGCCCAGTGTTGAGGCTTTGTCTAAGTTTTTGAAACCTTGCACTGTAGGTTTCTTCTAAAAGTTTGTTAGCGTAGATCTCGTTATTTCCATTATACAGAAGAGGAAACTCTTGAAAGGGATTAGGTCATTTGCAAAATTTTTATGATCTGTTTTTAAGTTACTGAAGTTAAACCACTGTTTAACCAAAAACTATAATGCTTATAGAAAACTATTGAAGATGTCATTCAGAATGAAATGTTTGGTTTATTATATGCTCTCCTTAAACATCAAGGCTGTGAATCAACGATCTTTCTTATTGCCATTCTGATTTTGGAATTAGAAATATTTCTTCTTAACATATAGATTGGAATTAACCAATAAGCGTCAGTTCTGCGAATTAAATGAGCCAGGGGTTGAAATATACGAGACAACTTAATGAAAATGAGTTAGCACGGATTTTCAAATTCCTGGCTGTTCACTTCTTGCTCGAATCCTAAACACACACTTTCCCAGTAGGTGTTAAAATAGCGTGTCACCGTCCCAGGGCCCTGGCGCTCGTGGGAACCGTGTGGGAGCCGGGACAGTGAAGCTGCAAAACAGGCCTGCAAAAAATGACTCTCCCATAGCCTGTTTGCTGGTTTTTGCAAGAGCAGCCCTGTTTCGTTGCCCAATCCTGAACTTGGCTAAGACGGGGCCCGCCTTTTCACATTCTTCCAGTTCACGTTTCTTTTTTTTTTTTTTAATATATATATTTGTGTGTGTATATATATATATTTTTTGTTTGTTTTGTTTTTTTTGAGAGAGAGAATCCCAAGCAGGCTCCACACTGTCAACGCGGAGCCCAGTTGACATCACAACCCAAGCCAATATCAAGAGTCGGACTTTAACCAACTGTAGCTTTTGTTGTTACCATTCCTCTGGTTCACATCTGACTCGGGTTTCTGTATGGCCAACTTCAGGTTTGGCCCTACTTCAACCTCCACAGCTGTGCCCATTCCTTAGTGAGGGTCTCTCTCCCAGTTTTGCCTTAAGATCATGAGTTTTGGTTTTTAAATTGAAATGCTTTGTCATTTGGAGAGGATTTACTGATTATGCGTGTAAGGATCTAATAAGTTAAGCATGTAAATGGCATACATATGTGACATTGCCAGTTCATTTCTTTATTTAAGGTTTTATGTAAAAAGAAAAAAAGAAGTGCTTCAGACACTGGTCTTCAGAAATCTACAAATAGCCAGGTAAAATTTTTTTTATATGTTATCTGCCAGGTATAAGGGAAAGATAAATGGGGAAATACATATTCAAGACTACTGTTGCTGATAAATATGCAGATTGGTGAAGTCTCTTAAAATTTGTTGAAGGTCTTATCAAAGAAGAAGAAGAAAAAAGCTCCGTGTACTCCTGGCACCCCTGAGCAGACTGTGGATAGCCAGGTAAAATTGTGTTCACTGTTCTGGAAATGGGGTATTATAGAAATGATTTGAAAGAGGAAAAGCAGGGGCACCTGGCTGGCTCAGTTGGTGGAGCGTGTGACTCTTAATCTCAGGGTCGTGAGTTGTAGCCCCATGATGGGTGTAGAGATTACTTTAAAAAGATAAAAGAGGAAAAGCAGTCCATGCTGCTGTCACTTTATTAAAATTTCAAATTTAACCTTGTGATTGTTTTAGTAAATCCTGGTGATTTGGTAGATGCAGTGAGCTTAGCAAAAGTTACTGTGAGCGTATGGCACTGTTTACCTTTTCGGCAAAGTGACTGAGTCAGTAGGGAGAAATGAGGCTACCATCTTTACAAATGTGAGACTAGTTTTCTCCCTAATACCCTATAATGGAGCACGTTCTATTCCAGTTAATTGTGAGCTTGACACTAACTTTGGTAAGGGCCTAGGCTGTGTTATGTGCACTTGTATCACCAAAAGGTATAAACAGGCCTAAAATAACACGGGGAACTTGTAAAAATATAGGGCAAGGAAGGTGGGGGGGGGGGGGGGGTAAAGTCATTCCTAATATCTTCCTTTATTTCTCTATTACAATGTTTTACTCATTGAATCCAGGGCCCCACACCAGTTTGCACACCAACATTTTTGGAGAAGCGAAAATCGGAAGTGGCTAAAATGAACGTTGACGATAAAGATAACGAAATAGTTTTCAAACAGCCTGGTGTAAAAGAAGAAACACAGCAGACTCAAACACCTACACGCTCAAGGAAAAAAAGACGAAGAAAAGGCAATCAGTGATTCTAAATGTATTATATTTCTTCTGAAAAATGTGATTTTATTGTGAGGGCTAATTCTTTGTATTTAACTACGTGCAGTGAAATGCAGCCATTGACAGGGTTCTTGGAGGACAAACTGTCAGTAAGGAAAACGGTCAGTAACCGGCTTACCTGCCCTTGCTGGCATTGCAGCGTGCAGTAGCTGGGCCCACGCTGCCTCTTTGTCCTGGTCTCTAGTTTTCTTTGCACATTTCATAGCTGTCTTTAGTTTCTCTTCCTGGATAGAAAAGTCCCCACTTACTGCAGCTTTTATTGTTACCATCAGATAAAGAATACAGACTCTTGCTTGACCATCTACATGGTTCTCTGTTAGACTGTGCACGGCTAACCCATAAGAGCACTTGAACATCATGTGATGGAAACTGGAAGTTAAATTACTTGGAGAGTGAGAAAGCCCTTCAAGTATATGTACGTGAGTGCTTTTACCAAGTTAAGTCTTTGGGGGGCTAGCAAGGTTTAATGACTGTCATTTTGTGTTCGTATCATCAATGTGGAATTGTATCTCAAGAATCAGTGACCAGCAAATAAACTTTTTCTACAATTCATTTATATGCAAGTGGGATTTGGGTGTCTTTTCCTTTTTAAGTGCTTATTTAAATTCCAGTGTAGTTACCGTAGAGTGCTATATTGGTTTCAGGTGTGCAGTATAGTGACCCCCCCCCCCCCCCCCCCCCCCCCCCCCCCCCACTTCATACAACACCCGGTGCTCATCACAAGTGTCCTTAATCCCCATCACCAGTTTCACCCATCCCCCACCCACCTCCCCTCTGGGGACCATCAGTTCTCCATAGTTAAGAGTCTGTTTCAGGGCTCCTGGGGGGCTCAGTCGGTGAAGCATCCAACTTCAGCTCAGGTCACGATGTCAGCGTGTGAGTTCGAGCCCTGCATCGGGCTCTGTGCCGACAGCCAGGAGCCTGCTTCAGATTCTGTCTCACTCAAATGTAAATATTTTTCTTTAAAAAACAGTATTTCTTGGTTTGCCTTTTTTTTTTTTCATTTTTTCTCTTTGTTTCTTAAATTCCACGTCTGAGTGAAATCATGGTATTTGTCTTTCTCTGGCTGACATTTTGCTTAGCGTAATACTCCAGCTCCATCCATGTCGTTGCAAATGGCAAGATTTTTTTTTTACAGTTGACTAGTATTCCATCATAAGGACCTGGGTGTTGTGAAGTAAACAAGTAGGTTTTCGCCTTCTCAACTATTTTAAAGTTTCTGATACTCTTGAAATTTGCTTTTGTTTAGCTAATCCAGATTTACTAAAAATGCCCGTTGCCAGCAAACATTTTTTCATCTGGTATTTGTTAAGTCTTTAATAATGAGACACTGAGCTAGGTGTTCTGACATAAAATGGAAATAAGGATTTGTTTCAAGTGTATGCAAAGAGCAGATTTTTACGTCTAGAATGGTAGCTGGCCTAGAATACACTCAAGTATTTTTGCTTTTTTATTTTTTTAAATTTACATCCAAATCAGCATGTAGTACAACAATGATTTCAGGAGTAGATTCCTTAATGCCCCTTACCCATTTAGCCCATCCCCCCTCCTGCAGCCCCTCCCATAACCCTCTGTTCTCCATATTTATGAGTCTCTTCTGTTTTGTCCCCCTCCCTGTTTTTATATTGTTTTGTTTCCCTTCGCTTGTGTTCATGTTTTGTCTCTTAAAGTCCTCATATGAGTGAAGTCATATGATTTCTGTCTTTCTCTGACTAATTTCACTTGGCGTAATTTCGCTTCTCTAGTTACATCCATGTCGTTGCAAATGGCAAGATTTCATTCTTTTTGATTGCTGAGTAATATTCCATTATATATATATATATATATATATATATATATATATATATACACACCACATCTTTATCCATTCATCCATCAATGGACATTTGGGCTCTTTCCATGCTTTGGCGCTATAAACATGGGGGTGCATGTGTCCCTTCAAAACAGCACACCTGTATCCCTTGGGTAAATACCTAGTAGTGCAATTGCTGGGTTGTAGGGCAGTTTTAGTTTTTTGAGGAACCTCCATACTGTTTTCCAGAGTGGCTGCACCAGCTTGCATTCCCATCAATACGTATTTGATGCGTAACATCTTGCTCCCCTTTTTGAACCACTTCTCAGCCTTGTGGATCTGGATGTCCGTCTGGTTCCCCTCCTGGGAAAGCTCCGGGAAGCACGTCATTGCACCTTCACCTCCCAGCGGGCATATGCACTGTGAAGCTCACACGTGTACATTGCAAGAGGAGTTGAATACTTCCTTCTTCCCAGCCTGCCACCCATCCACCCCGTTCAGGCTGGCACCATTCATCATCATTTAATGTGCAAATTATTTTTTTAAATGTGCCCTGGAGCTAGGGGATTCCATCTCTAGCGTGTCGTGGCCATGGGTATTTTTTGTAAGAAATAGAAATTCTGTGCTTCTAAAGAATATCTTCCTGTGGACTAGATTAGGGTCTTCAAGAAAATCCATCAAGCTGGTGTTTTGATTTTCAAGTTTTGTAGTGAGAAAAACAGACGAGAATTGAATGGAAATTCTCAGGCAGTAAAACATAAAATTTTGCAGTGATACGGAGCAAACGAGGGTACGATTCAAAACTACAATCAGTATGACCAGGACTGTAAAAATGTAGTTTTTTGAAGTGAGAAGATAAGCATTTAAATAATGTGGAAGCAAAAGTATGTGTTGTTATTATAAAGTGAGCAAAAAGCTAAAGGAAGAAGAATCAATCCACATACTAGGTTCAACGAGAGACATGACAGACTGCATGTTTGCCGTAAAATGGGGTGGCCAGTGAGCAAACCAGTGTAAAGTGAGGCTTTCTGTATTTTGCCGGTAGTATCTGCAATATTGTGTGACCACATCCAAGGCAACTGATCATTATGTTCCAGAAACCGGAACCCTGGCTGATTGGTGGCATGAGATGGAAATTCAGATCAGCTGTGCTGGTAGGAATTCCAAAGTCAACTGTCCACTGCAAAGGCTGTCTCTTGTTCAAGGACTGACCCAGGTTAGGGAACCCAGGACAGCTGTCCTCCCATACAGTGGCTGTGATGCAGATGGCTGCTATCCTTTAACCCAGAAGTGGGTGTGTATGCACACACACACACACACACACACAATTATTTTACACTTGAGGCAGAAATAGTCCCGTGGCCCAAAGTGAACTATGTCATGGGGCATCCTGTGTGGTGGCCAAGTCAGATGCTGCCTGTTGTGATTTTACATTTTTAAAGGTTTAAAAAGTCAAAGTTACAGCAGATGAAAATTCTATGAAGTGCAAAGCTGAGTGTTCCTAAGTAAAGGTTGGAACACAACCATATATATATACAACCATATATATATATATATATATATATATATATATATATATATGTGTGTGTATTTATTTTGAGAGAGCGCATGAACACACAAGAAGGAGAGGGGCACAGAGAAGGGGAGACAGAATGCCAATCCTAGGCTCTGCACCATCAGAAACCCAGTGCGGGGCTTGAACTCACGAACTGTGAGATCCTGAGCTGAGCTAAGAGTCAGATGCTTAACCGACTGAGCTACCCAGGCGCCCCAGCTCAATGTACTTTGCCCCATGTTATTGGGATGCCATGAATTTTATGTATTTTTGTTACCAGTTAGTACCCATCAGGTCAAAACAAGAAAAGCAGACCTCGAATGTCACACGTAGGCTCACTGTGCAGAGTAGATTATTTTCTTATCAAATTAGATGGCACAGAATTGTGCCTGTTGGGCGGTGATGCTCCGGCTGTGCTTTTTTTCTCTTCACCATCTTTCCTTCTCGCGGCCGCTGCAGCCACGAAGTTCAAGCTGTCAGTTTCTCTGGGTACAAAATCTACCCTGGACATGGGAGGCCCTATGCCGGGACTGAGGGGAAGGTTTTCTAATTTCTTAATGAAAATGCAAGTCAGCATTCCTTTCCAAGAGGAATCCTCAGCAGAGAAACTGGACTTTACAGAAGAAACACAAAAAGGGACAGAAGAAATTCAAAAGAAAAGAACCCACCTGTACGGTCCAATTCCAGAGGGCCGTCACTGGTGCATCTCATGCTGGTAAAATGGCCAAGAGGGGTCAGAAACCTGACGTCAGGAAGGCTCAACGAGAATAAGCCATCAGGGCTACCAAGGAAGCAAAAACGGCTAAGCAAGCACCTGTAGACAGCAACGGCGGCTGCTGAGGCTCCCACGAAGGCAGCACCTAAGCAAAAGACGGTAAAGCCTGGGAGGGTTTCTTCACCCTGAGTTGGCAGAAAACGCTAAGTTGGTGGATCAGATTTTATTTTATTATTGTTTATTTTTTTTTAAGTTTATTTATTTTGAGAGACAGAGCACAAGCAGGAGAGGGGCAGAGAGAGAGGGGAGAGAGAATCCCAAGCAGGCTCAGTGCTGTCAGCACAGAGCCCGATGCAGAGCTTGATGAAGAGCTCGATCCCACGAACCGTGAGATCATGACCTGACGCTTAACTGACTGAGCCACCCGGGCACCCTGACAGATCAGATTTTTAAATAAACATCTGACTATTAAAGAATCCAGGGGCACCTGGCTGGCTCAGTCAGTTGAGGGTCTGACTTCGGCTCAGGTCATGATCTCACGCTTCGTGAGTTCAAGCCC